>NW_015387074.1:12384-24765 GCF_001527695.2 Protobothrops mucrosquamatus
CATTTTAATACAGATATAATTGCAAAATGCAAAATGTGAATCCTTATAATGTTTTTGAAAAGGAAATATGTTCAAGTTCTTTTATGCAGCTGACAGGTTATGAAGCCGAAACACTTCAATTTAGAGCAAGTTTACGATTTAATGTAATAAGCAAAACTCCATTACTGGAGCTACTGCTAGTAAAAAAGCTATTGTTCCTGATAACACTTATCTCCCAAATCATTATAGTATTTATCTGTTCATGGAGTTATACTGGAGCACTAAGATCTTGACAGTGGTTCTGGAAAATACAAATACCCACATAGATACACAATTCCCTGAATATCCGTTGTGCATTTATAAGATTATTGTAATTCTTTAGATCAGATCTGAGATTACCTAATTTGTACAGTGGTTTTGTTTCTATTAGTAACCACAATGCAAAATCAGCATTGGCAGTGCAGTGAAGCATGACTCTGTGCAAACCTATTTGACCTATTTGCTTCTTTGGGAGACTAGACATTTGCCAAAGCAAAAATAAAAAAGGAGTGACCTTGGGAAAAGTATGTTAAACAGAGACTTATTCAATCCAAACATCACTATACAAATTTTTATTCAAACTGTATTTTATTTATCAACTTATACAGTATACTATCTTAGAATAGAATAGAGCTGGAAGGGACTTTGGAGGTCTTCTAGTCCAGCTCCCTGCTCAAGCAGGAGAAGCTATACCATTTCAGACAAGTGACTGTCCAGTTTCTTCTTAAAAACCATTCAGTGATGGAGCACCCATGATTTCTGAAGGCAAAGCTGTTCCACTGGTTAATTGTCCTCACTGTTAGGAAATTTCTCCTTAATTCCAGGTTGCTTCTCTCTTTGGTCAGTTTCCAACCATTGTTTCTTGTCCTGCTCTCTGGGGCTTTGGAGAATAATTTGACCCCCTCTTCTTTGTGGCAGCCCCTCAAATACTTAATCACAAAGTGACTCTTATTTATTATAGGTTGTGACATAAGGAGCAAATGACAATACCTGGGTTGTGATGTTATCTTGTCAGTGATGTGACTTGTGATTTCATTCATTTCTATCAATAGGCTTGACTTCAATGGTAATTGGATTAAGAAAACTTGGAATGTAAATAGCAGTTAAATTACCATAGAAAGGAAATAATCATTTCTTAAAAAGCCAAAAATACTATTTCTGGAAATAATTCATCACAAGAAGCTATCCTCTTACATGCACACACACACACACACACACACACACACACACACATACAGTATACAGTATACATATATTGTACATATACATATACACATTCTTCACGCATTCCCAACATCCAGGAGGGCATGGACAATATTCAGTGCTACATAAAAAGGGTGAAATATCAATTGCCCATCATTTTCAGCAAGAACCTTGAAAACTGAGCAAAAACATATATAAAATACTGCTTCTGACACAAACTGTCTCATAGAGAAATATTTATGTTGAAAGATCTTTTCACTAGATAGATTTGGGACATGATTTTATATAATATGGAAAGTATAAAATATAACCAAAGTCAAAACTGAGTGACTGCTTTATGACACAGACTAGTTCTCAGATTTAACCAGTGGTTTTTCAGTCTCTTTTTAGTCATTAAATGAGAACTAAACATGTGGATTGGTTTATTCAAAATATTTAAAAGATCTTAGTAATGTCATTTGTCCCTTTCTGAACAAGGCACCAAATTTAAACAATGCATTTTCACTTTCATTTCAAATATTAATTATATTTGGGGTCATCTAAAAAAGGAAAAAGAGAATAAGTAGGTTATGTTAGACTTCCACCAAGAGTATGAAGTTTGAAATTCTTATTGTCTCCTTATCTGCTGAATTCCTGAGGCATACTTATTTTACTTCTCATATTCATTAGGACACAAATGTCCATTACATGTTCAGTACTAAATTGGGAGGTTTTTTTAAAAAATTATCTTCAAAGGTTGATGACTGCTCAGTGTTTAATGCAATCACTTAGTTGTGACATTTTTTATTCCTTACATTTTCCCCTATTTCCTATTTTTTGTATTCTATTAATTCTTTTTTATTTTAAAAACTGAATGTGAAAATTCTTGGTAACTCTAGTTTTGTAACCAAAATAATTTGAAACAGATAGACAATGTGGCATTTATCAAAGCCATTGAAATATGAAGAGACAGGAAACAGAGTATTCTTAGTGTCAATGAAAAATGTATTTCAAATACGGCAGAATGCTAGATCCAGTTTATCATTCTCCAATAGAATAGAATAGAATAGAATAGAATAGAATAGAATAGAATAGAATAGAAGGGACCTTGGAGGTCTTCTAGTCCAGCCCCCTGCTTGAGCCGGAGAACCTATACCATTTCAGACAAGTGACTGTCTAGTCTCTTCTTAAAAACCTCCAATGATGGAGCGCCCATCACTGGTTAATTGTCCTCACGGACAATCTTTTTGGTCAGTTTCCAACCATTGTTTCTTGTCCTGCCCTCTGATGCTTTGGAGAATAGTTGGACACCCTTTTCTTTGTGGCAGCCCCTGAAATATTGGAATATTTTAGGTTTATAATACTTTGTCAAATTTGTAAATTTAGAGCATTTTTTTTCTATTGCCAGCTTGCTTTTGGGATATGCATATGTTGTGTTTATGCATATCCCAAAGAACAAGCCTAGGAGAGTGAAATGAAAATGATTAGAATAGGAAAATAAAGGGAGACAAAAATCATTATTTGAACTGAAGCTAATCCTCCTATCAACAATGGTTTTAATCCTTGTCATGTCAGTCAGTCTGATTCAGCACTAAATTGTAATTTCAATGTACTAATTGGCACATCTTTTTTCTTACACAATTGGCTAAAAAGAGGGGTAATTAATGTTTCTTTTGAAATTTAAATTATTTCAGAATAATTTAATACTATAGAATTGTCATAGAATTACTTGAAAGACCCGTCAATAAGTTGACATTCTGTTTTGTCCCTGTTTTGTCATGTAGGTTCTTCCAATGGCTCTCCAGCATTTACAAAATGGAATGCCAATATCTTCATCCTCATCCTTGTTCAATAGATAAACACGTTCAATTTAAACACCCAAATAATGCATTCTGTTAGTTTATAAAAGCGTAAAATACAAAAAATATAAAGAAAAATGAAAATAAAAGTAAAATAGGGGAGGAAAAGGAGAAGAGAAAAGGTATAGGGTAGAGAGGGAGAAAGAAAAAAAAGCATTGGCTTCTGACTCCTTTTGATGCAGTAGAATAAGGTAATAACATGAAACTTCAACTTTTTACTTGTATATAATAATATATACTAGCCATTTCTGTAACACCAAACCTATCTAATCAGCAAAACCCAAAATCAAAGTTTCATTTTTTTCCACCTCAAGCACAAAGTCCAAAAGCGATTTCCAAGTAGCAACAAAATTAATTATGTTCTTTTCTTTAATCAAACCAGTTAATTTAACCATCTCTGATCATTCCATCAACTTTTGCAGCCATTCATCCACTGTGGGAATCACAGTGTCCTTCCATTTTTGTCCATGTAATGCCTTCTGGAAGCAGAGGTCATATGCAGAAATGGAAATCTATCTGTTACTCTAAAAAAATCCATTTAAGTATTAAATGTACCAAAATAACATGTTTCTTATTCAAACTGTTTCATAGGAGAAATTCCACCAGTGGAAATGCTGAAGCTTCTGAAAGCTCTCACTTTCTGTCCTTTTTCTGAAATGTAGGCAGCCTAACTTTGAGTAGTGAGCCCCTTGCCCTAGGGCTGATTCACATATGCCACTTGTGATCCCATCACTCTGTCACTCGTCTTATGACTCACACAAGATATGTCATTATAAATAAATGTCTTCAGTGGAAAGTATTAGATTAAAGGTGCTGGGTCAATTGATAGAAAAGCATTGTTGATCTGCAGTGATGCTTTGTAGTGAATTAGTGATTTCTTAACCTTAAGGATACTGCTGGCGGGTGATGAATATGCAGATATAAATTAATACTCACTGGCTTTAGCTGATGACACTAATTGCTGGATGCTTTTGAACCTGTGGCCTTCGAAACTTTGTCAAGATTCTGTACCTTTTACTGCTCATCAACGTGCCAGAAGAAGGCAAAAAAAAAAATCTGATTCAAATTCTCTTACATTGGGAAACAGCTGCCTGGTATGTCCAGAAAGCTGTCAATTTCTTTCCCAAAACACCAAGGATGACGCAAAGTTCTAAAGATAATCTGAAATTTAATCAGATTTAATATTATAGCATGGGTTGAGAAGAGCACACACTGATAGTCTTCCAATCTCAAGTAAGACTCTTTCACTGTATAAGGAGAATGGTGTATTTGTGTCTCGCCCCAAATCTCACCATGCACACAACATAATTGCTACTGCACTTATGGCTCCTACTTGGAAGTCACAAATTCCTTCCTGGGTGACATTCCATTTTCAAAGATACCGATACAGTCTTACAGGTAGCAGTCAGATGTATCTAAAACACCAAGAAAAGCTCATTGATGTATGAAGCCAATTCCAACAATGAATAAAGGAACCCTGAATGCTCAGCCTTCCGTAGCAAGCAATTTTTTTTTAACCAGTTCCGTTCGAATTCACTTTGCCCACTTTTTTGCTCCCAAAAGTTTATAAGTGACTTATGACCAATTTTCACACAACCATTGCAACATCTCCAGGGTCACGTGATCAAAATTCAGATGCTTGGCAACTGGCTTGTATTCATGACAGTTACAGTGTCCTGGGGTCATATGATCATGTTTCATGACCTTCTGACAAGCAAAGTCAATGGGGAAGCCAGAGTCACTTAACCATGTCACTAAATTAACAACTGTAGTGATTCACTTAACAACTGTGGCAAAAGTAATAAAATAGGGCAAAACTCAACTAATGTCTCACTTAGCAATAGAAATTTTGGGCTCAGCTATGGTCATACGTCGAGGACTACCTGTAAGGCAATATATTGATCTAATATAAGGCAAGACAAGAAGATAAATTCTATTCGGATAGTAGCTCACTGCTTTCAAGATGGGACATCCTATTCATTTCACTTTACAGGTAAGCTTACCTCAAATTGAATAAGAAACCTTCTCCATGTATATCTGCTGGCATCTGTATGATACATTCCTATATTTACATCTATCTCTTACAATCACAATTTACTGCATTGAGATTGTCATTATCTGCAAGCTACTTAAATGTCACAATCCATTTAATTCCTCAGTTAGTTCATAATAAAAACTTTACAGAAATAATGAAATGTAAATTTCCTCTTCAAGTAACATAATAAAAGAGGCCCACAAAGCACAGAAACACAGATTGTTTCTCAAATAACAAAAAATAATGTATAAAACTAAATAAAACATTGAGTCTTCAAAGCCTGTGGAAGAAACTTAATATTTTTTTCTCAAAATGCTAAAGAGCTGGTATAGAATAGATAACCTTTATGACAGTACTTTAAAAAAAAAAAGAAATGCCGATAAGGTTCCCCACCCACCACAGTTTTAAATTTTCAGGCATGATTGTTATTATATATGATGGTGGCAAGATCTGCTGAGAAAATAAATTGTGAGGTTATAATCATTCAAGGACTTTAAAAGGGAGGGAAGGAGTTTCTATGTAGATAAATATTTCTGAGTGTAACTTTTAGCTTCTGGGGATGAAATGTTTCAAAAAATCCTGGTTCATTTCCTAAAATCACATGAGGCAATTAGGCACCAAAATTGATAAAGCCTAATACAACGTGAATCCACCTTTCTCTTTCTTAACTTATTCTTCCTGGGCTTCTGAATTCATTGAATCATATTAATATTCTTGTGTACACTTACAAGGAAGATGATAAAAAATATGTTTTAAAAATAGAATAGCTGGCACAGTAACTTGAAAGAATGCTAAAACTAAATGCACATGAACTTACAATGAAAAAAAGTATTGAATCCAACCAGATTTCATATGTTTAAGTGTGAATTATTATTGTTGCTGGGTTATAGAATTGCTAAGGGTATTTTTTGGAGGGTGGTGTTGGATGGTCTTATTTCATTTTTCATCAAAAGAATCCTCCTCATATCTTCACAGTCTATTTTTTGTTCGGTCTTAAGTATAACTCCTTTTATCTGTGCCCAAGTTCAATCATTTTAATGATTGTTTATATACGTACGTACGTACGTACATATATATATATATATATATATATATATATATATATATATATATATATATATATATATATATATATAGATTATCGAACAGTGGGCACTATTCAATATGTCTTGCTTGCTTCAAGTGACTGAGCAGGTGTATAATGGCAGAAACAACCCCACAAGGAGTCACCCTATTGGAGATGGGATCACATTTGTGAAGGAACATCTCCTCAAAATGATAAAAAATACCCTTAGCAATTCTATAACCCAGCAACAATGATAATAAATATTACACTTAACCGTATGAAATCTGGTTGGATTCATGTGCGTTTAGTTTTAGCTTTCTTTCAAGTTAGTGTGCCAGCTATTCAGGCATTCCAGAAAACACTCAAAGGTTTTTGCCATGTTAGAAAATATTGAAATGTGTCCGTTGGTGAAGGACATTAAACAGCCAGTTTGGAGGATCTACGTTAAACATTGAGCTCTTCTTTCTGTTAGCAAGCGCATTTCATTCCCTATTGGTTGTAAGCTGTCCTAATTTGTCTTTATAAAACAGAATGATAAAACATTTTTTCTCCCTTCTGTGGTCATGGCAAATGGTTGCTGGGTTTGTTTGTTGATCCTTTTGATAGAGAGGAAGGCATGAAAATCTTCCACCCAATTATTTAGTGAATGGCATATCATACATGGACTAGCAATATATATTGACACTTCACCTAGATAAGTAAAACACAATAAAATATAAATGTTAAAAAGATCTATGTTCAAATACCAATGTCTAAATCTAAGTCATTTAACCATTGAAGCACAGCATCGTTTATATTTAAAAAAGTCAGATACTGGACTGGACAGATATGCCCTCAGCTGACAGCTAGCTTGTCATGATGTGATCTACAGTTTGACGTGGGATCTTGCAGTCATAATGAAGGGAGGATATTATGCCCAATTTATACACAGAGACGTGGAAAATGTTGTTTGAGGTGCGAATCCTATTCAAGTTTGTCCATTGCTGACTTGGTAGGTCAAAGCCTGGCACCCTTTTTCTGGGATCATTTATATGTCTTCCATCCATATTTTGTTAGGATAATAAAATAAACATCCTATAGGTAGGAAGTGATTTTATAAACTAGGATTTATATGCTTAGGGAGTTTCATTAAAAAAATGAAATAAAAACATGTGGATAGAGGTGTGTGTGATTTGAAAATGAATTTTTGAATAAAAGGACAAAACCTTTTGTTGCTTTACTTGCTAATCTAAGAACAGGATGCAATTTGATTCAGTTCTTGGAAGAGTCTCAGGATTTGCTTATAGAACAATTGTAAGGAAGAGAAAATGTGACAAACTGATGGACTGGAATAACTGAGGCCAAGACTCCTGTCACATTCACAGTGTGAAGCTCTTTTCATTACAAGCTTATGCTTCCTTCTTGAATTGTTACACCCAGTGTGATTCCCTCTCAGTCAGGAAGCTTTCCTGAATCACACTAGGTCAGCCCTTTTTTCCTCCACTGAATTATAATAAAAGTAAAAGAGCGCTCATGTTTCTTATTTTGGGGTGGTTTTTTTTTAAAAAAAGGATGCAAGATACAGATACAGGAAAAAGCATTCTGACTATCCTATTCTATTCTAATATTTAAAATTAGATTTAAATTAATTTAATTAGAGTAATTAGAATTAATCCATCCTAATACTCTATCTTAAAAGGATCCCAACCTAAACAAAATAAAATTAATATTTAAGAAGATAGTACTATTATGAAGATCATTTTCCAAGATAACTAGGGTGGTGAAATTTCAACAAAACAACAGAAATAAACCCCACTTGTTATTTCACTTTGTCATCTTTCATCAAAAATTTCTGGAGTGTAGTGTGTAGTGTATTGTGACAGTGATATTGGGCCAGCATAGATTTATCAAGAAAAATTAAGGTCCACCAATCTGACCTTTTTTGAAAGATTATCCATTTTCGTTGAACACAGGAGTGTGGTGATTATAACATACTTGATTTTAGCAAACCATTTAACACAACCTTTCATGAAATTCCAGTAAGCACAACAGTGCAATGAGGGATGGACTATGCTACTATCAAATGTAAATCAATGACTCTATTTCATTACCCAAATGGGTAACATTAGCATGAATGAATATAAATGGTGCCTTATTTATATACAGTAGCTTGCCCTACCAGTGTTGGTGAGGTTGTGGTTCTTTCCTTGGTAGATGGCTGTCTTCACATCTCTTCTTATAGAAGATGGAACAGAATTGTTCCATAAGGCAAAAACAATGCGCTAAATTACAGTGAAATAGAATTTGACTGACCACCAAGAAAAAAATATTTTAATGGTAATAGCTGTTCAACCCTGGAACAGAACATCTTGGGAGGTGGTGGGTCTTCTTTTGTTGTAGATGCTTCAATGAGGAAGATGGGCATATGTCAGGAATATTGAAATAGTGGGTTTCTGCACTGGTCAGATAGTTAAACTACACATTTTCAAAGTCCTTTCCAGTTGTTATATTCCAGGATTTGAGCATATAGACACATTTCCTTGAGCAGGAAATATGCTTAGTAGGGCTGCCCTAACACCATATGTATCAAATAGATCTCCCCAAGACTGTGGATACAGTTGTACATGCAGATGCACCACAATTTGCAAACTAGAGGCTGTGGTGTTGAGCATTTTTAATAAATGTTGAAGAGGACTAATGTTTATTTGTAAACAATTTATATATAAACATCCATTTAAGTTAACTGAAAAAAATCACAAGGGTCCTCTGCTTGTCAGTGAAGTTTTGTCTATTCTTCACCTAAATCAACCAATGGCAAAGACAGATGGTAACATTTGACTGTATTTAAAGCATTTTCTCCAGTGGCATCTGGATACCAGATGGTGGCTAGTCACCATCTGGTCTGCACTGAAATTTGTATTATTCTAGTTTGGAAAATTTACCTAGAGATCTGACATCTGATCTCACATTCCAGTTCCCACTATGACCCAGTAGATGCATTCAATGTCCAGTTGAAACATACGACAGAGTTGTCATGATTTGAAATTATCATGGTTTGTGTTCAGATTCCTTTAGTTATAATGAATTCTGGAAGGGAAAAAAAAGAATTTCCTTTGGGATGGCTAAAAAACTGCCCAAATACAAACATGTGTTAGGTTTTAAAATGGAACCGCAATTTACCCAAATCTATTTTAGAAGTAAAAGCACAATTCTACCTTGAGTTTTAAATAGCTTCTCTGGTTTATTTCATCCCTAAATCAAAATTCTGAACTGGTCTGGCAAGCCTTGAAAGTTACAAGCAAGGAAAGTTAAGCCATGAATTTCCTGTGGTGTTAATTTTGGATTGTTTGATCTCTATGGAGGCATCCTAAGGAGGAACTATTAAGAGAATTGCTGAGAGGAACTTATGAACACATAGAAGGACTGCTAATGGTCAGCTACTGAGCAGAAGAATGGCTGATCAAAGCTTTTGAAAAGATTGAATGATGGAGAGAAATATGTGCACCCTCCTCTTTTTGGCCTTCAGACAATATCATATAGCCGTCGCAAGGACTGGTGGAGAATTGATTTTCAGGTTATTATTTTATTTATTTATATTTCATGCTTCTAGACTGCCCATCTCCCTCAAGAAGGGGTTCTATTTTTTATGTATTTAATTTATATTCCATTTTTATTATATTTTTATAAATATCTCAAGGCAGCAGACAACCTAATACTCTGTAAGGACCTGCCTCAGCTAAACCTCCCAAGAAAGCAGAACTCTTGAAACAAGCAGCATTTCAACAGGAACTTTTATTGGGGGTGCTGACTACAGGGAAGTAAGGCAGATTCTGAGGGTTTCCCACGCGAAGCAATACACTCAAAGTAAGAATCCAAAACCCCAGCCCAACTGTCCTTCCGGTCGGTTTGAATACAGCTAATCCAATGGTGTCAAATTGTTGTGGGAATGAACCGATAAAGTGCCACTCTCAAGGTTGTCCAGTTCATCACGCCATCTTCCCTCCACCTGTAGATAAGGCAAATGGCCAGAGGCACATTCCTTTCTCACCCCCAAGAAAGAGACGGGACATTTCAAAGAGAAAGAACAAATCAAAGGAAATACACTGCAGAAAGCCCATATGCCCCTCCCCCACAATAGAAAGGCAGAACCCAATAAGGGAAAAAGCGATTAAGGGAAAAAAAGGGATTTAAGGGTTCTGACATATTCCTTCCTTCTATTTCCCCCATAAGAACAACCCTGTGAGATGAGTTGGGTTGAGAGAGTGTGACTGGCTGAAAATCACCCAGCTGGTTGTTCATGGCTATGGTGGGACTAAGCCCAAAAACTCCTGGTTTATAGCCAGGTGCCTTAACCACCAGACCACAAATCCATAGATTTTATTAAAAACCTGTACTAGGTATAGCCCTGGGAAAGAAACCACCTGATAAGGAGAATTCTTTGAGGACAATCCAATGATGGTTTTCTTATAAAAGAAATTCTTCTACTTTTCTGCCCTTCCAAAAGTTTTCCAAAAGGTCCCGCAACCTTCAAGAAAAGTTTTCTTGGGCAAGGGGTAAGATGAAAAGTCAGAGAAGATAGGATAATGGACTTTTCTCACTTCTGCTGATAGAAGTAACTTTGACTATGGAAAACAGTAGTGGAATCAACTCTCTGTGTAAAGAATATGTGAACTTCCCTGGAACTATACTGGGACTTCAAGCACAGAGTAAATTCTGTTAGTTTTCCTAACAAAAGATGAGAAAAGGCATAAGAGGCATTCATTCATTCATTTAATGCCACATCCTTTTTAGTCTTGAGGATCAATTGAACAAGCTCGGCATAAAGGGAAGATGCTCTTCAACTCAGATTTCATCATGGACATGGTAGATGATTTGAACTGGTCATCATAAGCGGTAAATGAAAATACTTCTTGGAGATTTGTTAATGGTTATTTTTGTACTATTAGGAGCATTGAAAATAATTCACAGAGGGTTTCTTTAGAGCAGTCATACAGATAATTAGATACTGAAGCCACTAATAGATTTCATACAGCGAAATAGTGGAAGTGAGATAACTTTGATAGAAATCATAGTTTGAAACAGGTAAAATGTAAAAGATTGGACACTTTCCAACATTATGATTTCAGTACCATTTCTCCAATAATTGCTTGAAGTAGTCCATTCTTATTTATGTAAATGGACTTCAGACTATGAAAATGGTGAAATGAAGAAAAAGGACTGGATCAGTAAATCAGAATCATAGCCATCAGGCTGCTTTTTGTACAGGAGCTCAAGGCAGCATACATTATGCTCCCTCCCCTTATTTTTCCCAATATTCCTCTGAGGTAGATTTGGTTGAGAGACAGTGAGTGGTTCAAAGCGAGCTTCCACAGCTGAGGGTGGACTAGAACCAGTGTCCCCTAGTCCAACCCCTTAACCTCTACACCACATGAATACAATAAGGTCCTAACTTCCCAGCACTGAAATTTAAGTGGGCCCTTACTTTTAACTGAACAGCAGAAGGATTTAAGGAGTTTTGTTCTAGGCAAAAGGTCACAGATTTTTCAGTCTGTTGCCTGCCTGGTCCTTCATCATTTCTGCAGTGTCTTCAAAAGGGTATTATGGCAGAATGGTAGAATCCTCTGAAAGTGACAAACAAAGACTTTGATAATTCTTTGATCCCTCTCATTTTTCCAAAGAGTTTTCAGCAATATTCCCATTTTTCTTTTAGCTGTATAATGATGAGGAAGATTAGCTTGAAAACTATTAAGCTAAATCTTCTCAGTGGGTTGCATTGTTCAGGAGAGGTTTTGAACCCGCATCTGCCTAATCTGTCAAGGACATGATCTATTCTATAATCCCAGTTGTACCATATATAAAAAGAATAAAAGAAATAAGAGGAAAACATATAGGTCAAAATGTTCAGCTAGTTAAAATTTGACAGAAAAAGATAAACGTATAACAAAGCACCACAGTAAGGATCATTGAGGTTGGGTTGGGAGATTTCTTATTTTCTATATGTTGCTGATAATGGGTCCATGTTTATTACATAAACTAAGGATGGAGATCATTCTCTCGTAAGGATGGACTTCCAGACCGCTCCCCCTCGCCGCAGGGAGACGGAACCGCTTAGATGGTTCCGTCCCAGGCGACTGATGGACCCTGAGAGGTTCCTGACGGAGCTTGGGCCATATCCGGAGGATCTGGTCCACGACTCGGCGGAAAATCAGGCGGCGGCTTGGGAGACAACTGCCGCCGCAGCA
>NW_015387074.1:26408-34416 GCF_001527695.2 Protobothrops mucrosquamatus
AAAAAGTAATTTTAATGGGAATACAGCAATCAATATTTGGCTTTTAATTAGGTTTTAGTGGGGTTATTTTGTGTATTTTTGTATGATTTTTTGTATCTTGTATATTGTATTTGTGTTTTTAATATGCTGTGAACCGCCCTGAGTCCTACGGGAGAAGGGCGGTATACAAATTAAATTAACCTAACCTAACCTAACCTATGACCCTCCAGATGTTGCTGAAACACAGTTCTAATGATCACGATCAGCAATAATGGGTGCTGAAAGTTATAGTTCAAAATATCTGGTTTACTATCATTTATACCACCAAAAGATTGTCTTTGTTTTATGAAAGGGAGTTAGAATACATTTAGTTCCTGGAAGCTATGTGAGGCTCACATATCAAAAAGTAGCAGGTCAGGATAATAATTGTCTAGAATATGATTACATTTAAATTAATCAAACTACTTTTCCCTCATAACTTTCATAGTTTTCCTGTTTTATCATGCTGAAAACAATAATTGTTTTTAGTGAGGACTAATTCCCATTTCTGTTTTTTCTTTCATGCTTCAAAATTTGAGGCACATAAAAAGAAGCACCTAAAGCTGACACTTTCTCAGAAAAAAAAGTTATTTTATTTCTTTTATATATAATTGTTACTAAATTTATCACAAAAAGACAGGGATTTTTATTATATGGTTTACTAATACTGTATCATGGAGACCAGTAGAGTTTATTTGCTTGTTTATTTTCTTATAATTATTTTATAGTGTGTTTGTAATTTATTTTTGCATTAATTGTTGCTTTAAATACGTCCTTTTAAATGGGTCACAAAAGTAATTATTGTGTTCCTTGATTAAAAATGTTGTACTGATAAAGAGCAGTTTGTTTGCTTTATCAGATTTGTATCTGAAGATCAAACAAAATTTATAGCATGTCTACAGGTGTGGGCTGATAAACTCTGCCACTATGGGAGCTAATCAGTGATTGAAAATAAGTACTCAAGCCTACATACACAGAGAATCTTCCAGGTTGACCAAAGCTTCAAAAACAAATGCTGTCAGCTATTTTGCAGCCTATGGTATAAAACTGGGGTCCTGTAGTAGGGTTCCTGTGATACAGGCCAGACATTTGCTCACTTCATGTTATCCACCCCAATCCAGCAATTGTTATATAATAATGCCTTTTAATCCTTTTAAAAGGATTAAAAGATGAAGAATGGGAAAACTATGGAATTAATGAGAGCCACTTCAGGGAACCACTTCCCTGCTATTTAACGAGGTACTGAAACTGACAAGATTAAACTGGATTGAAGCTGATTGTTGATATAGTCCATTTCACTCCAAATGAAAATTTGAAGGAGCAGAAGAAGGAAATTGAAACTAAATGTGGCTTTGGATACATTGTGTAATGACATCTGTCAACTCTATAATGAACCTGGCTGCAGCCATGATCATTCTAGGTTGCCACAAGAATGGGAGGGGCTGTGGAGGATTTCTACTAGTCTAAATATTTTACTGTCCCGTGGGAACCAAGGTCATTTCTGTCTGTTAGATGGGGGGCATGAGCATTTGGTTAGAAAGCCTGCCAAACTGTTCTATTGGGGAACATAGCTAATTGCATAGCATTGGAGTGGGAAGTTCAACTTTGTAATAGTGTTTCTCTTTGAAGGGGATTTCAGATTTGATTTCACTTTTGACCGTGCCGATACTATGTAACCAATAAACATGTTCTTTGAGGAAATTTCAAGCATTGGAGCTCTGATTTGTTTGGTCTTGTTTATTGGAACCTTGACAACATCTAGATTATGTAAATAAAAACTATTTTTTTTACTATAAGAGGCAATACTGCAAAAAACAGCTATGCATATTGTCCTTCCTTCCTTCCTTCCCTCTTTCCTTCCTTCCCTCTTTCCTTCCTTCCTTCCTTCCTTCCTTCCAAATCCCCTCCCCCCAAAAAAAAACAGTGGCTAGCCATGAAGTATGAGCAGTTTAGTCTAAATATCAACCACTATTTCATAGTGTCTCAGTGTCTCTTTCTATGATCATGTTTCAATATAGAGGGTTACTACATGCTGCAAAAAAATATCTCAGTTAAAAATTAGGGGCTGTCTCAGAAATCTCACAGGGCTTGCTTATGGCAGCCTGTTTCAGAGTGTTACACAAGGTGCCACCCTCAGATAATTATTTTCTTTACATTCTCTTTGCCTCATGGTCAAAAGCAATGTGCCTGCTACTTGATTGTTTTTTATCTTTGCTCACAGATTGGAAAGATGGTGTCTGGAAAAGTGTCTACCATACCTCTGTCTTCCTAGGAATGCCACATAATAGTTTTCTAGTTGTTCTGGATGGGATTGTCAAGTGAGATTATCAAGTGAGAAAAGCAAAAAGTTCTCTTGGGAGCAAAGCTCATTATTTTGGTAGCAGGAGAGCTATTGTAATGGTGCTGTTCCCCGTACATGAACTTGGACAAAATATAGGAACCATAAGAGACTATTATTTATTCTGGAAAGGAGAAGTTTTGGCATGAGTAATTGATGCAATGTCAGCCAATCCCATCAAATTTTCAGTATTACCAAAAACAACTATAAACAAACCCATATTATATTACACTAGTTTATATATTAATGAAACACAAACAATGGCCTAAATATTTTTCAATCATTGCAAATATTATTCATTTCAGAGCAATGAATATCTGAGTTCAGGAATACAATGAATACTTCAGATTTTGACAGCTAATTTGAAAATAAATCTTTTATCTCACATTTGGTTTCCAAAATTTAACAACCCCTGCTGGTTACCAAGAATTACACTGAGAGTTAGAAAGGTAGAACTTGATGAAAATTAGGATATTTCTCATCTGGAAATTTACTGTACAGTTTAGATTTCAAAGTGATATCTTGCCATCCTACCGTTTATTTTCATTCTGGATTTACTTTACTTAAAGAAATGGACAGGAGGGTTAGATTGCATTCACTTTGAAGACTCTAAATTAAGTAGGCCATTTTGTTTCAATAATTAAATTAACAGTCCTGAACAAAGTATTCCTCTTTCTGAAGGATTAGAGCATTCTGAGGGTTAAAACTCAACAGGTAGTACTTAAGGCCAATTTTTGTGAATTATCTTTCGTGAATTATCTTTCATGAATTATCTTATCTTATGGATAGATATCTAAGCACCTTGTTATTCCTACATTCCAGGCCCTTCCTTGGCAAAGACTTGTATGTGGTAAAAAGAGAGAAAGAACAAACGAAATTCTTCCCAAATGGAAAAACAAGAACTCATTGTCATCTCTGGCCTCAATTGTTCCCCAAAATCAAAAGTGATTATATTGTAAAATTTCCCTGTACTTGCTGTATCTGCACCGGGCAACTGCTAAACGACAGCAAAGTGATAAATAAAAATAGTAATTCTATGCAGACAGCAACCCCTTCTATCATTTCTCCAATATGTTCTACCTTGCTGTCTGCTTGCTCAAACACTCTCATTCCTTCTTCCATGGAATCTTTAAGGCAAGGCATTATTAAATCCCTCTTCAGGATTCCTTTTGATCACATGTTTCTGCACTTTCTGAAAATAGCATTGTCATATTTAATTGTTGGTACCAAGGAAGAGTTGAACAAAATGACAAAATTCTGAAGTGAACACATCAGGATCATGTGCTGTCCTAATCTCTGGATCAACCTGCCTGGGACATGAGATACAGGCTTAGAAATTATTGTGGCAGGTGGGTTCAGACAAGCAGAAAATCTCTTAGATTGACTTAATTAGCATCATGCTGGCTCCAGTGCTCCATTGGCTTTTTCCAGTTCAGACTCCAGCTCTAAGGCAGGGGAATGAAACTTTGCTGGCTTGCATTGTGAGACAAGTTCTTATCTCTTGGCAAGACACCATAGACCAGAGATCGCTCCAGTGAAGCCAAACCTATTTCAGATATGCTGAGACATTAGAGGTGTGATTAAGTACAATCAGATCCTTGATTTTCATCAAATGTTGGACAGTGGGATGCATAATAAAAGTGCTAATTATCAATGATTTACTTATCACCTTGGTTTTAAGGAAGAGTGTAATCTTGTGGCATATTTCACACCAATTACATAAAGGTCAACTCACAAAATATGGTTTACTGTGAGAACACTTGATCTGGAAACAGAGGTATGTGCTCCAACCTTTCTACTGTAGTTGCTATTGTTTTCTTTAACTTAAAGCTCATGATCACAAACCAAGGCAAACGTAAAATGAAGATGGACACAGAAAACTGTGGCTATAATTTCTGCACATGCTAAAACATTTTACTCAGGGCTTCTAATGTTTAAATTAGTCACAAACTGCACTGTGCATCTTCTCATTTAAGTGCCATTTGAAATATTGGGGAGGGGTGGGGATATGTGTTTGCTTTCAGCTGTATTCCTTCAATAATTTTGGGGGGAAGGAGAAGAGGGAAGTCTGGTGAATTCAAGAAAATTCATATAAGTAATAACTAATAACTGTTTTTCTCATCTCTTGATTTTGATCATGTAGTTTTTATTTTTATTAAAACAAAACAATTATCTGATAGTCACTTTAACAAAGAATAAGACAATTGTAAAAGGCAAGAATGTATGCTATAAGCAATGTTGATATAAAGGGATGAGTTTTAAAAAGTAACTCTAGCTAGTCCTGAAGAAGTTAGGTTTTTTTCAGTATTCATGTCTACTCTCTAAAAGCAGCAGTACGAGCCATGATCTTAATTAAGTAAGTAAGGTTTTTTGTCTGTTCTTGCTTTCTAGGTTTCCAGTTTATCCCTCTCTTAAACTTTGCTATAAAAATCAAATGAAAATTTCAGTTAAGTGGAGGATGGCAATTCATGGGCCACAGTTTTACTAACTGTGAGGTTCCTAGGGGTGAAAATTCAACTGATTCAAAAGGTAGTTTAAAATCTACTGACCATTATATCACCTGAGCCAAGACAATTCCACACAATTTATTTTCTGTTTTCACAATGGTTAATGCAGTTCTCCTAATAACTAAGGTTTTGACTTAAAGAATGCTCTTCTGTCAGAATTAGAAGCCTTTCTAGATTTCCGAAGGCTTCAGTTCTTGTTTAGAGCTTAAATGAACTCTCCAAGGTCCTGATATGGTCAGTCCTCCTCCTGCTTCCTTTGCATTTTGTGATTAAAGATAAAAAAATAAGAACCTCCCTCCCTCCTTTTCCTCATCCACCTAACATTGGCCAATCTGTGGGTCATATTTTGATGGAAGAGATTAGGAAATCACAGGGCTGTATATTAGACTGGAATATTGAAAAACATCAGAGAAAAATGGCAGGGGAAAATCTCTTTACATTTCTCGAAACAATATGGAATATCAATAAAGTCAAGAAGGTGCCAAGCTCAATTTAAAAGCGGTGTGATCCTTGGTTTTGTGAATATTCATTTATTTTTGTTCCTTGCAGTTCTTATATCAGGACATTAATAAATGTATAGGAGAGGAATCTGCAATGGTTGTAGTTGTGTGGGATATATTCAGGTTCCTAGGATATTCATTCATTCATTTATTTATTTAAAAAGATAAAATAGGGTGAGACCACCGAATCTCGTGAATTGGCCAATATTCTTATGGAAGACCATGCAACTTTAAGGCAAGACAATAAAAGTCTCATGATCCCCCCTCCCATTCACGAAAAGTTTTCTGATTACTTTTGATTTTTTCAGCAATTGCATATTGTCCCTTATTTCATTCTGTTTAGTGGAACTGAATGTATATTTAAATCAAAAAGAAAAAGCAAATTGATTTTACCATTTTGATTATAAATGTAAAAGAAATATTATTGCACAGAATTTACATAACAACATTTTCCACGAAATATTAGTACAACACCATACCAAAGTAATGTAGTGTCATCTTGCCAGCTTCTAATTAATTATCTTTGTTACTGTTCATGGACACTTACATGAATGATATGGAATAAGACTTATGTATAGCTATCTGTGATAACTTGCCCAAGTGAGAGAAAGATGGCTTGACTATGGGATATGGATATATATACAGTATACATTGTCCTGAGATAAAACTGATATGTAGAGAAAATGGGCATGAACCAGATATTTATTGCATATTTACCTTGGGTAAAATCTGCCCTCTACTTCATGGAGATCAAGTTCAGAATAGATGACTTATATACCTTTTCTTCAGCTCGATTTAGAATTATCCCTTTCTAAATTGCAATTTTTAATTTTCTGTCAGAGTACCTCAAGGGAAGAATACCATACATTTAAAAAGACATCTGAGAAACATTTTTCATTCCCTCTTGTAAGGTTTTAAATAGAAAAATATAAATCCCACTTATTTCAAAGGTACAAGTAAGTATGTTTAAATTCTTCCTGTCAAATTGTTGGAATTTTAAAGTAATTCAACCTTGGTAGTATTGGCCTCTTGAACACTTAAACAAGCTATATCTAAAAGGGATTCTTTCCTAATTTAAATAAATTAGCAGGTTTAATTCCCATTGTATAATATTTAAAAGCACAGTTTTTTGCAAAATTCCATTAAGTAATTTACCTTCTTAATGCAAAATTATGATAACAAGTTTTATGCTCACAAGTTTGGGGCAAAATCTGTATAAATATAAATTCTGATTTCAGTATAAATGATTTAAGCCTTTGCTTAGTGTTCTCTGAAATTATGGTAACTTAAATTTGGTTGTATTGTGCCCATTTGTTCCAATCTTGTACATATATCACTTTGGACTGCAGCCATTAATCAAAATCTTCTACAAAAGATTTGAGTCTGTACAATACTAAAATAACATTTTTGAACCATAATTTGTCCTTAAAACTGGACAACAAACAGATAATTCAGCTGTGTTTCAAATAGACCATGATTAGATTCATTCATTTTTGAAGGACAGTCACTTGGCTATAAATCATAAGGTATGTCATAAGAAGGTTGCTAGATGGATGAGATTCCATCACCGAAATGTTACACTTCAGAAGATATGTCTAACAGTCTAAAGTATGAGAACATCAGAACTTAAAAAAATAAAAAAGCCAAGGAACTTGCTTTATACTCCAGGAAATTGTAATAATGAAACTAGCACATTTCTCCCATGACCTTTTTTTTTCTGCCATGTCCTACGACACAGGTGTCAAACTCGCCATGTCACATGATGTGTCGCGATGTATCGTGATTTTTTTTGCATTGCCAGAGCTGGGATGGGCGCAGCATCTGTATGATGCAACCGGCCTGCGGGCCAGCAGTTTAACAACCCTGTCCTATGACATTGCCCTCATCTCATCCTCAAACCATGCCTGAGGCAACTTAAAACCATCCATACCCATTCTAGTATTAAAGTACGTTTTCCCCCCTTCCACAGTCAAAATATCATGGTAGTTTTACCAGCGATACAGTCTGATTCATTTCACATCTACCTAGTTGACAGTACCATTGGGTTATCATCCCAGAATATGTTAACCTCTTTTCACTAATGTGGACATCCTCCTCCCACCTTCTCTAGTCTATAAGCACTGGATTTCATTCTGGTTTGAATAGTGGGAGAAAAAAATTCTTCAAATCAGATTCTCTTCTTGAATCCAATTGGTCCTAAGTCTGATTCCTGACTGGAAACTAGGACTGGTCCAAATAGCTGGCATGCTGTTCATGGAGAAAGTCTCTTTATTACTTCACAGCACACCCATACCTATATAGGCTATTCTTCAGGCTGCTCTTGAAGATTTGTTTACCACTCTTTCATAAAGGTGCTAAACCCATATCCAAATACAGCCTAAAGAGTTGACAGATATGAAAATTGTGTGGTAACTGGCCATATGATAGTTTCCCCTCTCTCTCTCTCTCTCTCTCTCTCTCTCTCTCTCTCTCTCTCTCTCTCTCTCTCTCTCTCTCTCTCTCTCTCTCGCACACACACACATGACTGTCAGCTATTTGAGGTGATCCAACTCTCCGAACTGGGGGTCAGCTTAAGACATGGTGGGCAAAGGGTTTCCTCCCTGCTCCACCAGCTACCACACTTACGTAGAGGCAAGTTCTGACAC
>NW_015387074.1:35195-38399 GCF_001527695.2 Protobothrops mucrosquamatus
TATTATTATTATTATTATTAAATTTATATCCCGCCCTTCTCCTTGCGGACTCAGGGCGGCTGACAATCGATTAAAAATACACAAATGACAATTACAGAATTAAAATTAATTAAAAGGAAATATTTAAATATAGTCTAATTAAAATATAATTAAAACCCCCTCTAAAAATTACCCTAGGCCAGTCCTGCAAGCTGGAATATTATGGAAGATCTGAGAAAAATCTTATTAGTCTAAAGAAACTTGATTTATATAAAGAGGGGGGAGACCTTATTAGAAGCTTAGTTTATCAAAGGAAGCATGATATGAGAAAATGTTCTTATAAGATTAGTAATTATCATTTCAAGATGACAACAGTATAATTCCAATTCACCAGTCAGCTAGGATTCATTTGTCTAGGGTGGATACAGTCACTCTTTTATCATTGTTTTCTTTCATTGTGATTCCATGGAGTTAATTCTTGCCATTCTTAGTAGGGAGTTCTATTGGGATATCTACAACATTCGACCCTGAATCAACAGATACTCCTGTGCTTTGGGCAAATTTAATCTAGTTGAGTCATAGTTTTGTAAACTGACAAGAACTGATGCCGAAGATGAAAGATTTTTGAGCAGTACAAAAATGTGTAACACATGGTAGAAAGAAAATTAAATGTTCCGGTCTAATGAGTCACACCTTCTGAAGATGTGGCATTTTCTTTGTTGACAGGATTCCTAGAAGCTTGCTATGGATTACTTTTTTAACTGTTGCAATGTTCAATAAAAATAAAGTTGAAAGAAAGCTTTTATTGTGATATTCCAATCAAGTCAAACAATATATGATACATACATATGAACAAATGGCATACTTTATCTATTGAGCTTTCTATCTATTGCAGTACAGTTGGACTTGTTAATAGTATGGATAATATTCCAGCATGTAACTGGTACAGAGAATGAATTAAAGAGAATGAGTAACTTGCACCATGAGATGAGTGGCGTATAAATTTGATAAAGAAATAAACTGAGCTTATTAAAGGTAGAGTTCCAGAGCCCCAGAAAAAAACCCAAAGATTAGCAAACTTAGATGGATAAAGCAGATACAAATATTCTTGATTAAAAAAATATAGAATGAAAATGAGACACAGTGGAGCATTTATCTTCTTTCCACACTTCCAAAAAGTATCAGTGTTACCTCCTGTTGATTCTCTTGATTTGTGGTTGCAAAGTAGCAGGTGATAGTGCTTACCTGGTCATGCTTTGCAGGTTTGTCTTTCTAGGGTTACAAAGCTCTGTTCAGTTGTTTTTGTACCTGGATGATGCCCTCACTCCCTTGCGAGATCAGGTTCAAGTACTTATCACCCAAAGCTCTCCCTAGCTGGACTGCTGGACCTCAGACAGCTTCTTGCACAAGGTATTTCCTTCAACAGAATCCAAATGCATCTATTCTAGGCCCATGGAAGGTCTGCAAAGAATCCGCATCAAATAGGGATTATTTCTTTGGCATTTTAAAATTCAGTATACAGTATGTGCCCACTTTAGACTGTCACATCAAGATGCAGTTTTGTTGCCATTACCAGTAGGTTGAACTAATGTTATAAAAACTCAGTATAATGACATTGATTTTGTTTTGAAAGATGGAATATCTACTACTAATTTTGGATCTAAAAGGGAAGAGGCAGCTACAGCCTTGAACAAATAAATTGGAAAATCATCCTGGTTATATTATAGGTGCAAACACGATTTTCAAGCACCTGAAGTTGATAATCTAGCACAGAGAAGGTGTTTCTTCACTTCTAGACATAAATCACTGTTCACTGAAATTGCTCTATTTCAATTGAATTCCAATTGGACTAACATTCCAATTGAATGTTAGTCAATCCTACAGAATTTACTCAATCAGATAGATGGGAAGGAGATGACATTCTAGATGGTTTCTGTCTTCTGAAGATATCAGATCACTTGTGCCTAGCTACTTATTCATTCTGAGTCTGCCATTAACAAAGAACAGGAACAAGCTAAAAGCTGGCTGTATGACAAGTTTGTATAGTTCAACAGTTTACAGTGCAGAGCCATACATGTTTCCACAAGAGTAAATCCTTAGAATTTTATCTTCTGGTTCCAGTAGCGCCATCCAAATAGTTGGAAGGAAAATTCAACTGTTCTATCACTTTGAATATGAAGGGAAGACTATCCTCCCTCCCTCCCTTACCCTTTCTTCCTTTCTTATCCTTTCTTCTTCCTTCACGTCTTACTAGAAATCTTAAAATCATGTTCAACATGAAATCTTCTCTTGTGTTCAAATGCTTATCTCAATCAGAATCAACAACAATGAAAGCTTCAGGTATACCTCAAATTTGTTCTTTTGCTAGTCAAAAGGATGCAGTCTAGGGGTTTCATTGACATAATAGTTTCTCCAACAATTCAATCTCACATTGAATTCCATCATTGTGGTATATATCCATTCTCAGTTCTGTGCTATACTGAGAATACATGAATTACATTTGAATAATGTTGGTTGGTGTCTAGCACTAAATGTTTGATTTAATGATGGATTTGCTGTTGAATAATCACAGAAGTACTATTCCTTATTGGAAAGGCTTCTTTGGCACCAAAAGATACTATTTGGAAGAAGGGGTAAGTCTACACTCAGAGTAGGAAGCCATTGAAAAATGAAGTGAGATGGGCAAGGGCTGTGGTATAGTGGCTAATGTACTTGACTGACACCAGAGAGATCCTGTTTCTATTTCATCTGAGTAGAAACCTGGTGACTTCAGCCCAATCTACTTCATAATCTACCTTGTTGTAAAGAAATATAGGAGGATACAGCACTATGTATGTGCCTTCAGTTCCTGGACAAAGATGGGATATCGATACATATGCATGTTTGTATGAAAGGGAAGGAACACATAAGGAGTAAAAATATCCAGATCTTACTTTGTGCACCTTAAACTTGTTGCTTCTTTAAGAGCCACGTGATGAGTCAATTCTTTGCTCCTGGGTTATGGAGGAAGCAAGGATTGCAAGAATGGCTGGGAAACTGTCATGGAACATTAAAAATGAAAATCATGTGTTAATAGCCCAGCAACACAGGAACAGCCAGTAGCCATGAAGCAGCCATTACTTCCCCAAATTTCATTCTCTCAGGAGATATGGGTCTTGAATTTTGGACACCTTCTTTAAGTTAGCCCATTTGAGCTACCTGTTCTGTCCCCCGTCCGACCCACAC
>NW_015387074.1:39575-42477 GCF_001527695.2 Protobothrops mucrosquamatus
GATAGATAGATAGATAGATAGATAGATAGATAGATAGATAGATAGATAGATACAAAGACTCACACAAACACACATACAGGTATACACATACATTTGGCCTGCCCTTCAAGAGTATATTCTCTATCAAAAGTATGAGTGCATGCAACACATCGTTTGTTGGGGCTTCTTTGCCAACCTATTTTAAAGGGGATGGGGGGGGAAGAGTTTGTGAAATTTCTAAATAAGTGGAATGTTCATAAACACTCTAAGAACGTAGTGTATAAGTGAAGACTACAGAGAGTCTTTTCTAGAGCTTTTAAAGTCCATAGCTCCAAAGTCTGCATTATTATTGTATTATTCATTTATAGAATATAATCTGCTTTCTTCCAATGCATTAGCACTCATCTCTTCTTCCTAAACTTGCATAGAAAGAGAAAGGTACTTGGGGTAGAAGAATGTTGATTCTACAGGACTATATTGAACTGCTATGTATTAGCATAACCAAATATTCCAATTGGTCCTATTTTTTGAGATTGGTAGCAAATGAGCAGTAACACAATATGCAAGGTTTCAAAAGGATTTAGATTTAGATTACACAAAACATCTGCTGTCTGAATGTAGACTATATGAATGTGTCCAGGAGGCAATTTTAACTAAGTTGCATTCACAACACACTGACTTCCTATAGTAATGAAGGTTAGGGATGGAAGAGAGATTTATTCAGTTCAAATCTGAATCAAAATAAGTGGAATGTAAATTTATTTAATTTCATTTGCCAACTTAATTCATGAGCCAAAACTGAGCTATCTTCAACATTTGAACTTCTCTGAATTTTCCATTACACTTTGCCTACCAACAATAGTTTATGTTTGGGGAAAATATGCACAACAATGCATATATTCATGGGAATAATGTACAATAAAGCATTATATGAGGGAATGTTGTTTATTTTGCCTAACACACTCAATTTTTTGCAAAACAAAAATGCAAACCTTTGGAGATATCTATACTTATTTATTTTTTTATTAAGCTTCTTTGCCACCCATGTCACCAAGACAAAGAAAATATACCAGAAATTTTAGTGCACATTCTGTTTAAAAATTATAGACATTACATTATGGAAGCTGAATTAAGATGAACTGAAGATATGATTGGAAAAATATAAGAAATGATGAGAATAAAACATATAAATTACCAGGAGCACTGCAACGATGTATTATGCCATATGGTCTACTTAATCAAGTTGTGGCCTATTTAATTCTAGTTATTGCTTCCTCTCTTTCCGTCCCTCTGCAATTACTATTTTTCTGCATATTTATACATTTGGCACTGTATTAAATGCATTCAGCAGAACTGTGATGAATGAAGAGGTAAGATCTGTAGGAAGGGCCATCTGCTTGCCTAAGGCAGCCTGGGAGAAAGAACACTTGCTGCATTGTTTTTGATAAAATGGCTGCTTATAGCTGGGACTCAACTGTATTTCAATACAACAAAATAAATAGTTTAATTAACTTCCAAAGACTTTGTATCTATTCCACCAACAGGAACTTCAGTATGAATTTGTATTTCAACTCTGATGTTATAATTTATAAACACAGGGATATCTGAGCATATTTTCCACACACTTTTCTTTTGGGGGTAAGTAACATTATGCAGTGTCGAAACTGTAAGGCAAAGAAATTAAAGGCATGAAAAACAAAGAATGCTTGAGATATTGTTTTTAGCTGTTTAAACGTTGGAAGACTTCCTTGATCTTCTCCACTACTACCTACTAATGACCACATCTGTTTCCCACCTTCGGGAAGGGAGGGAAGGAGGGAGGGAGGGAGGGAGGGAGGGAAGGAAGAAAGAAAGAAAGAAAGAAAGAAAGAAAGAAAGAAAGAAAGAAAGAAAGAAAGAAAGAAAGAAAGAAAGAAAGAAAGAAAGAAAGAAAGAAGAAAGTTCTCTGTTTCTGCCTGAGTAATCAATCAGAATGGGTGCATTGCAGATCCCATAAATTAAGAAGTGTTCTGGGTTCAAATCTACATAGACAGATTCACATCCCTGCTCAATATACCTCTACCAATCACCACAATGATTCTTTATACTTTTATTCATAAATACATTAAACAACCAAGGGACATCATACATCCTTGACTTGCTTCCTTTTTAGTGTTGAACCATTTGCTCAGCACTCCGTTTTTTTCTTAATAATGCTCTACCTTTGTCATCTACTGCTTTTTTCTAATTCAGCAACCACCCTACATATTCACAGATCATTCCATAATTCAACTCTATTCACTTTCTTTTAATCAATAAATGTATAATAAGCTTTCTTTCTTGCATTCCTACATTTCTCAGGACCTGCTGAAGAGCAATATCTAATCCTTATACCTTCTGATCAGCATGGCTCTTTCTGAATTTTTCTCATTGCTATTTCTCATATTGAGAAATTGAATCCAGATTCTACCAAAGACATCCCTAAGCATACTTAACTCCCTTATAATTTTTGCATTCAGTTTGTCAGTTTTGCTTTTGTATAGGGAATAATAATGATACTTGTTCAATCATCAGGAATAGTAGCAGTCTTCACATATATGTTATATTTGTTGCATGATACTCCATAGACATACTAGATCCATATTTTAGTAATTTTTCTATTACCCTCTATACCTTCAATCATACCATATTTCAATATTCTCACAGTATTTATTTCTCCCTTTTAAATCCCTTTTTTTCTTAGGGACTTAACGGTTATACAATTTGCTACCATACTTCTGCTTAATATATCATTATTACCATATAAATCTCTAAAATATTCCTGTCACCATTCCCTCACTTCGAGTTCTTCTCAAATATTTTCATTATTTATATCCATCCATTCTGCTAGAAGCTCTTTCTTTAACCATCTTTATTCCATTTCAAACTAGCTTTTTTTAAAAAA
>NW_015387074.1:43079-126231 GCF_001527695.2 Protobothrops mucrosquamatus
TATCTATGGATCCCTACTTTGATATCATCCTCCACAACTTAGATTACATTGATTCATATTATCTGAAAAAGATTTTAGTCCTTTATTCATAATTAAACCTACACTATCAATTTATTCAATGTTTTCGTCAGTTCCACTCCACAAGATCAAGCTATCTCTATTAAAATCTAACACACCTCTCCCTTTTCTTGTAATTTCATAGACATATCTAATTTTCTTTTTTGAATTTTCATTTATTAGTTTGTAAGTATTTATCATTAGGCCTCTTATAGCAAACTTGGAATATATTGAAGTAATCACCAAATGGGGCCATAGGACCCATGCTGTTCATCATATTTTCACTCAGAGCTTTCATAAAGCTGAAGTCATTACCAGTCTTACTCATACCCCGGCCACATGAAGCATTTCCTGATAATAATAAGGACATATTACTCACCAGTTTGGTACATATTAGCCAATATGCCATAAGGATAGCTAAAGCCCAGTTTTATCCAAAGCACATTTAGGATCTCTAATTTTGTTATTTTTTCTAATCTAAAGACAATTTTGCAAGGGTGAAAAAGAGCAAAATTTATTGTCCTTAAAATATGTTTGGTATACAGTTCTCATTAACATATCAATTTTTGTATGCAGTTACATATGTAAGTACCCAAGCATTCATTTTCTGTGCCCAACTTTCTCCAATGTATCTTTTAATGCAGTTTTCAAAGTGAGAGATATTTCCAGACAGACATTAGCAGAAAACATGAATTATGTGTCTGTTCATCCTTAATGGATGCCACTCTGCCAAATAGCACCCATTTTATCTGAAAAGAAATACACAGTGGTTTTCTTTTACCTTTCTAGAGCCACAGTGGCCAACAGCCATCCCAGCTGGAAATTGCAAGAACTCTAGCCAAATATAAATAGGAAAGTAGAGACCCCAAATTGGGGAATTTGTCTTCAAAGCAACAGCAATTGTTTCAAACTGTTATGGAAACAGAACTGGAAAAATTTATTGAATTGATAACTTGAATTGTGTTTCATGAACAACAATAAAAAGAAAAGATTGTTTCCAGGATCATGTGAATAGCTTATTGTTTATATTAACTAGAATGCCAAAAGACACAACTAAACTTCAGCACAGATTAGCTGATAATGGATATTCTGGGCACTTCTTTCTGTTATAGACACAAACAATTTCATTATTTGGGGGAAGAATTTAGGTCTTCAATTTTCAGATTGCAGAGCTCTCTTGTTCCTACCACATTTGAAGGAAATGCATCAGTTAAATACAGGGCTAACAAATGCTTTTTTTGTAAAAAAAAAAAAAAAAAAAAAAAAAAAAAAAAAAAATAAAAAAAAAAAAAAAAAAAAAAAAAAAAAGGTGCCAGTTTGGACAGTTGACATTACAGTACATGAGACAACAGAACAGAAAAAAAACTGGAGAAAATCACAAATACAAAGACCTACAAATATAAGCAGTATATTTGTGGTGAAAGAAAAGAAAATTCATACCAATATTAATAGGCAACCTGGGTACAAACTGAAAACAACTGGAGCACCATTTGATCACCAACAGTATTACCAAATCACCAATTGCAAAAGGCAGTTTTACTTGGAACAATTTACTACCTATGATGATAGCTTAAACAACTTGAAACCTAACCCAAGTCCTTGGAAAGGACTCAATAGGTGAGTAAAAATGCTAAATCCAGTCTAAAGATCTGGCTGACTGTGCAACCAACCATAATAACCTACAATATTTAAGATTTTAAGTTTTATCCATTGCAGTGTCTATCAACTCTCTATGTGAAATCAGATTTTATGAAAAGATCATGTAGAAAATTGTATTGGGTTATGTTCTAAAATCAGTAGAATCATCAAATTTATAGATCTTCCAGTAGAATGGCCAGACCTAAGCAAGAATAATCTCATTTTTTTTTTCCAGGAAATGTGCAACTCAAACTTTTCTTCCAGTAAAACATGTTAAATAGAACATATCTTTGAAGAGAAAAGGTCACTCCATCTGAAGAGAAGTACTTCATGGACTCAGGAGAAATGAAGGCTCTCTGTCAGCCCTAGATCCTGTAGGCAAGAATGCAGGTCATTGATCGGTACTCCAGAATAGGGGCAAGTAAAATCTTTTTCTTATTGTTATTCTATTTTCTTATTGTTGTTGATTTCAGATAATGCATACATATGTCGCTCATAGGGACAGGACTGAAACATTTCATTCCTTTGGGAAATGAGAATTGGGAAGACTACCTATATGGTCACACCTACCTAACATTTAATATATCTATTGCAGTCAAATTCTGGCAATGGAGTCTTAAATGATTCAATGATGATAAAAATGAAGAAAGGGAATTGAATAATTCTTGAGAGTCAAGAGTTTATTAGCTTCCAGATTAACGCTCTTATCATATAACTGACATCAATACACTCATTTAAATGTGTAAACTACAGCAGTCATTTAAATCTAGGTGGTTTCTGTAAATTCTACCCATGCTCCATTCAACAGGCAATGTTTAGAACAGTTTTCAATACTTGCTTCTGTTGACATTTGCAGCATAATCTCTTCTGAGGAACATATTGACACTGGCTCTGTGCTTACAACAAAAAGATTAATGGCCAAAGACTTCCCTCTTTTCTTCTTCATCTATTAATTATCCTAGAAAACATATTTTCCAAGAGAATGGATATAGTAGATTCAAAATGTCAGATCTACAGACTGGATCCAAACTTTTGTGATAATTCAGACACAGACTGAAGTCTATTTCCCTGGCCTTGAACAATCTCTCCATATTACACTGCTCTGTGCCTTTGGATTCAGGATTTGACTGAACCTGGGGCACGTCCTCAGTATCTAACTGAAAATAAAAAGCACTGAAACTTTATCAGTTGTTTAAGGAAAGGAACAGGGACATATATTTTGGGGGATCCTTTTCCTGAAGGCTTTTATGATTTTCATCATTGGGCCCTCTAAACACGTCTGGCACTGATGAGGTAATGTCTGGCTATAATGAAACAATAGCCTTCCTTGATCTCCAGGGATAGTCAAACCTGAAGCATTCACATACATTCACTTTTTCATGTTCCACAAGGCCAATTATTTTGTCTCCACATCATTTTACAAATTCCACAAACCTCCCTCCCAATATAATGCTCATATTTTCCTGCACATTTCTTATAATATTAAAATCTGTATAAACATTTTTTCTAGGAAGAACAGCTCTTGAAAGTAATTATTTCATAATCCAATGCATTGTTGTAGTTATGCTGCTCTGATACACACATTTTTGTGCACACCTTTTCTTTATATGCATTTTACTACTTTTTTAAAAAACAACAACTATATTATAAATTTCAGATTTTTTTTAAAAAAAATGCACATTTATACTTTACTTTGTTTAGGAGACCAGATTTCAAAAGATGTTGAGGAAAAAGACAAATAAAATGAATTTGTTATTCATCCCTTGTTTTTGGAATATTACTGAATATTACTGATATCTATGTTTCTGCAGGCGAGCTGGATATAAGTATGGACTGACCAATTTGTAAATGAGCAGGAGATGAGCCCATGATTGAGTTTCCAATTATACAAAAAGCTTCCCATGAAATTTTCTCCTCTGTTTCTAAATTGGCTCAATTTAGGGAGATCTCCTTTAGCAAAGAAGCTACACATTTGCCAATAACTGTGCACAGCTGAGCAATGTAGGGGTAAAATGTATCCTATTTCTTATAGCCATGTAGATTCTTCTCTTTCCAATTCTGCTGCAGGATAATTCAATCACTCTGGAAGCTGCATGAGTTTTGATTCACTGAGATCTCAGCTTTTCATTTTAAATTTACAGCAATTTCCTTTCAGGATTCATTAATGTGGACATGAAATTGCTACCAGACTAATGTGAGGGTGTTCAAAGATTCAATTTCACCATTGTGTGACCCTTTCTCCCAGTAATTGTGCCAGAGGTATGGAATATAGCAGAATAAAGGGATAAGCCCTGTATATCTTACTGTAGATCCTTAAGATTCCTAGCTGATTTGGATACAAATCAATAGAGTGTGTATACATTTTTTGTTTTAATGATTTTGTATTCACGGCTGTGTGACATCATGTTAATCAACTACTTTCAGTATCCCAAAGAAAGGTGAATATTGTCCAAGCGGGAGCCAAGGGCAAAGCAGCAATATTTGCCTTTGAGAAAATGTAGACAAAGTTGTAAATGAAGCTGAAATATATTAACAGAACCATTATTACTAAATAAGCTTCTCTGCTAAGCCAATATTAGAAAGGGGTTTGTGTAGAATCACATTTTAAGCAAGAAATAGAAACCACATTACTTTGTAGGGCTTAATATTCCTACAAAATACTACTTTTCAACTAACCTACTTTCCACTTGGCCCAAATACACTAAATCCCATGCTTAATCCTTTTGCTCCCCTCAATTAAACCCTTCCACTTGTCTTCCTTTTTATAATCTCAGACATTCCTTTCTCTGCCCCTACAAGGAGTTTCATCATTTCTATTCAGGGACATTTCATATAGAAACCCTCTCATCAAATCTTTTAATTTTGTCTTCCAACAGAAGGGATCCTCAAAGCCTCATTTACTGTCCATGTAGCTTAGAATGTCTCACATATATTCCCTCTATCACAACCCCCTGTTTGCTTTATCAGTCAGCTTTGTTTCCAGGGGCCTGGCTTTCATATATGTCCCTGAAACTACCTCAACCTGCTCAGCAGCAAGCAATGTTCCTATCACATTTAATGGACAATGAGTGGCACAATAAACAATCAGAAGTGCTCTGGAAACAGTCAGCAACAATCAGAAAATGGCTAGCAACAATCAGCCAGCAATTTTCACCAATCTGGCTTACCCCGTTCTTCTTCCTCCAATCCCTTCTCTTTCTCTCTCTCCTTCTTCAGCTCTCTTCCCACTTCTCACACAAAACTCCCTTGTTTGTTCTCCCTATTGCTCACTCAACAAGCTTTGTCCTACAGTATGTAAATAACTCTAAAAGCCATTTTGCCAACTCTAAAACAAATGGACAAATTATGAGTTCATAAAAAAGAATAGAAAGCTAGTTGCTACCCATGTGCATTGTCTTACTTGCGTACGTTAATGTTCACCTAGCGCAAAGACCTTCATCAGCTAAAATTGAGAAATTGTTGACACTCTTCCCGTAGTGCTGAAAGTTAAATGACAAAAATGTCACTTGAGTAATATCTGGAGAAAATTTCCTTGTTGTAAATCTTCCTGATAAAATTGTCAGAACACCCCCAGATCCATCTGAGCAAAATGTGCTCATCTGGTGCCATGTACATTTCCTTTGGGGAAAAAATGTAATTAAGTAATCTCATGGAAAGTAAGATGGGAAAATTGATAGTATTACTTCTCCACATTTAAACAAATAAAGGATCAAGGTCCTTGGGATATAAATTGTTTTAAAAATTGCTCTGAAATATTAAGGTTCACAGTAATGAGCCTATCTAGAGCTTAAGCTTTGCAGGAAAAAAAATCTTTCTCAATATGTCCCGGCTTACAAAGATCTCTTTGTGGGAGAGAACCTCCTCTGTCATCATCTGAAAAACAGCAATTAGCACCCATACTTACTGCTATGATAAAGGAAATCAAGTTGCAACTCTTGGGGTTAATTTTTGAACAATTGCATTTATGACTTTTTATTGCTAATTAATACTATGGGAATTGCTATGTTTGTAATTTTGTGTTTTGAGTCTTTTTGATATGTCTGTCTGTCTGTCCGTCTGTCTGTCTTGATCTGTTTTGTTTAGCTTGCCAGAGTACTCTTTTCGGGCCTGGAAATGCAGACTATAAATCCATTAAGTAAATAAATCAATGTACCTTTTTTAGACTTGCCACATTGATGGCAACAGTATCCACAGCCAAGAGTATTCTGTAACCCACAATGACTGAAAAATACAATATCAACCTTCTTGTCCTTGTGGAATTCAGAAAGGCAAGGAAGGAGAATAAATTCTCACCTCAGTAATGATGTGTAAATTGTTAAAAATTATGTGCCAGATTACCCCTGGACCATGGTGTTCACACTTCTTCTGTGACTAGAGTTTCCCTGCTCAGGAAGAAAATAAAGGTGTGAAAATATCCTAACACATGTTCGTTTACATTTCTTATTAAGAAATTCTTTGCTTCCTTGTGTGAATCATTTGCCTGGTGCCTGTTTTAAGATTTCAAGATAAATTCCCCACATTCAGTATATCTTACTGATGCATAGCAGAAACAAATAAACTTTGTATTGGTTTTAGTTTTCATATCAATTTTCATTCCATGTAATGAAAAACATGTTTATTATGTATTTATTATTTCAATTTATAAAGTTGGCCACTCAACATGTGATTCAGGGAAGTGTATGCAATTAAGATCAGCAAAGGAATAAAATGTAATAAAACATATTGGACCAGAAGCAATTTAAACAACTAATCAAGATGGGCTTATAAAACTTTCTGAAGGCCTCAGAGGAATGCTAATATTTCAGAGCCTGAAAAAAGAAAGTCTGAGTTTGGGCCATCCTGCTGTTCCATTGAGTACATATGGTGACAAAGAAAACATGTCTTGTGGGTCTAACTAGATGACACAGCTTAAGTGATGGGATCCTCAGCATGCCAACCTTGTCAGATCCTATCAGAATGGTCTAGGTAGTTGGAGATAGATGATGCTCCAAAAAAACCCAGGCCTGGAACATGAAGGGCTTTATAGGTAATAACCACTGGTTATTGCACACAGAAATCCACAAACAACCAGTGCAGCTCACACAATAACAATTGTATATGGAAATTCCAAGGTATGTCCATAATTACCCATGACACTGCATTCTGAACAACTGTAGACTCTGAGTAGTTTCATATAAAGGGCACTGTAGTAAACTAGATAAGAGGTGACCAAGTAAGGCATCCCAATACATGAGTTGGCACAAGGTGGATTTGTTCAAAAACACTCAGAACTATGGCTACCACTTGCCACTTTGAAACAGAGCTGTGAATCTAGGGAAACCCCCAAGTGAGCATTGAGTCTGCCTATAGTAGTGCAACTCTATCCAGAATTAAGGATGGAAAATCTCAGGATCCAAGTATCTCCAAAATGTGAAGCTACTTAGTTTTGTTGTGGTCTTCCCCATACAGACCTCCACAGTTTCCAGAAAACTGAGTTCAGAAGTATACAACTATATCAAAGGCCACCAAGTGATAAGGGAGTACCATGTTGAACTCACCACTTCATTCCTGTCCTGCAAGACATAAGTGTGCCCAGACTTGAAACCTGCCTGGAAGTAATCCAGATAATGCATTTCCTCCTCTGAAGCTGAAGCCAGTTAATTTTCTCAACAACATTCCCCAGAAAGTAAAGTTTGGGAAAGAGTCAAAAATTGGCCAACACCACGAATCCAGTTATAGCTTCTTGAGGGGACACACCACTCTCTCCTTAAACATAGGCTGAACCACCCTGAAACCTTGTGAATGTATCCAGCCATTTATCATCCTCCAAGGATCCTTAACCAACCAGGTTGGATGTGGATCTAAAGATATTCATCCATATGATATTCATGATTCCAAAAGTTCTGTCTATTTTCTGAACCTCAAACCTTTCTCAGATTACTATGGCAGGTCATGCCTCAGCCAACTCATCAGAACATGGAATGTTGGAGTGCAGCTCAGAGGAATTTATTTAGCACATTTAGCACATTCCTCAAAAAGTCCTCACAGCAGCCCTTTGGGTGATCTTATGACCCTGCTTTCAGAGAAGAACATAATGTCAGAGAAACTTTCATGGGTGAAGTGAGTGTGATATTTTCTCACTTCTTTATTTACAAGATTTTGTGGTGCAAACATCTCTCAAGAGGATTGCAGCTTCCTATATTTCCATTCAGTCAAAAAGGATAGCTTCCTTGCAGAACTTTTGTTACTGGACTTTTTCAGATTGGAAAGTGTGGGTGGCCAGAGATTTTTCTATAAAAGAAGTATTTGCTGCTCCTAATGCTGCTTCACTATTAACCCAGGCATAGTAACAGATTGAGTCAATTGGGTTATGTGAAAATAAGCATTTGGTACATCATCATGATAGTTAGAAAAGAACTCTTATTTTTATCCAGCCAGTTATTCTTCATAAGACAAGTAAGTGTGAAGTTCAGAAACAAAATGAAAAAGGAAATAATCTCTCCTAAAGATATCAGTGAGGCTCAAAAATCTTTCATTCTAACTGGATTCTATAAATGATTATTAGTAGCTAAGATAATGCTAAGTATCTAAGAACTGAGGCTTAGTTAAAGAGACAGATAGTTTGTTTGTTCGTTCATTCATCCATGGATATGATTTGGTGCCACCTGACACTAAGTGACTTTGGGTAGCTCACAGTCCACCAAAAAAGATAAAAACAATATACAGTCAGAAAGAGAAGTCAGAAAGAGTGAGAAATATCACAGCAAGTCATTGTGAAATATTGTAATTTGTCTGAGACTCCACATTGCAGCGATGCATTATAATATCAGATTTATTAAATTAAGTGATAACATTTGTAATGCCTCAAACCAAATTCATTCAGTGCTCAGTTACAAATTATGGGCAATTACATAGGTTTTTAATCCCAGAGAATAGCAGAGTTTTAATAAATCATGTTCCTCATTTACATCAAAGGCTCAGGTTTGTCCGGAGCTTTTTTGCAATATTCTCTTTTAATGAACAAATCACAGTAATATTATTTGTGTATTTATTTTGTCAGTGAATCAAACTGAGCCCTGGGAAAACACTTGATCATGGGTAATGATCCAGCACCTGGGAAACATTGTATGTTACTAAACAATTAATATTAAAATATGTTATTGAAATACATATTTCAAAAGAAGTTTATTGTATTGCCCTTTAGGGTGCATAGTTAAAATTTACTGAGGTTGAATCTGAAATATATATGAAAAGCAATAAAGTTCATTGAACAGAGTGAGATTTGTTTCTGAATAAAAATTATATATGATTATACTATGAGGGTTGAATGAAAAGTAATGTTCCCAATGTTAAATGGCTTATATTAATGGTAGGATTGATGCACTAGAACCTCTGACATGTTCTTTAGTATGAGGTCTTTCACTTTAGTTGTCAAAAAAATCCTGTGAGAAAAGGCTGTGTTGCTAATCTATATGATTAGGGCTAGTTAGATAGAAGATAGATAGATAGATAGATAGATAGATAGATAGATAGATAGATAGATAGATAGATAGATAGATAGATAGATAGATAGATAGATAGATAGATAGTAAACTGGGAAGAATTGATTTGTGTGACCAAGAATGAACTGGGCAAACTGACTTCAACTAACAAATTTCACATGTAAAAAGTTGATGAACTGTTTAAAGACAACTGATGGAATACTCAAAGAAAATTGTTATCAGCATTGACATTTCACAAGGACATATGGGTCACCTAAGATTTGGATTCTCTTTGAAATCAAAAAGTTTGTGTAAGATGGATTTGCTGCAGAGGTAAAAGCTTCAAGCATTGACATTTACTTGTAATTGTTGTTACACTGTGAAAAAAAAGATGATCAATTCCTTCATAGTATCATAACAACCAATGAAATTTGAGGTGATTGTTATGAGTCAGAGATGAAGCATTTGTCCATGGAATGTCATTGCAAAGCTTCATCTGCAAATCAATCAAGGCATCAATTAATAAATTTTTGAGAGAAAAATTTTGGTCATAGATTTTGGGAATGTAGATCGTGTTATACACATGGATTTCCTTGAATCTGGCACCACTATCAACATACAATGCTACATGCAACATCCAAAACTTTGAAAGAACAATTAAACTGAATCTGGAAACAGAAAAGGGGACTTTTGTTGCAATATGATAATGCTAGGCCTCACACCTCATAAGCCACCAGAAGAGGCAATTCCAAGGTTGGATTTCCTAGTCTGATCATCCACCACAGAGTCTAGACTCCCCCCCCCACCCCCATAATTATAGTAGTACCTTTTTTTGACACAAATAAAGAGATGGAAAGAACTGCTGGGATCTGGTTGAAAAGAGATTGTTTCAAATATTACTTTTCTGTTTCATTTTTAAAATTTCATTTTCTGAATTTTGATATTTTTTATCACTCAGTTGATAGATTGATAGACATTTGAGCCACGCAAACCTTTAAAAGATTTGCTTCAAAATGTGCAGAAGTAAAATACATGAAGGCACAGACAAATGCAGCTTACAAAACTGCTATCTAAGCCTGGAAAAAGAATTGTAGCTGCTTTAATTGATTTGAAAAAAAGTGCTTTTTTAAAATCAACCTGTGTCTTTAAATCATCTTTTTGAAAGGATATGAACTGCTCTAACATCAAGGAAAAACTTTACAGTCTCATCTAAAAATGTGGATTTTCTTCTCTCATATCTTTACAGGAATGTACAGTAACTAGTCCCTTCCAGCCTTGTTATATGGCATCTGTGACATACACCTGCCCCAGATCTGGTATTTGCCATTTTGAGCTAAAAAAAATAATGAGATAGCCAAAATAAACATTACCACTGTTAAACAAAAAATAATAATACAACTTTGAGAGTCCTAACTCCTTTCAACCAAAATCTGGAGAATAAAGGAAACAACCATGTTGTTTCACATCAAAATTCAAGCAAGTACCAAAAAATCACTTTGAACTTGACATTTGGATTGCCTCAAAGGCACCTGAGTTGTTTTCTTACTTGATCAAATTGATGACAGAATTAAAACCTATAACATATCTCTTTCAAAACTTCAAGATTATTTTTAAAATAGACATTTCCATGATACTTCAGATATGGACTAAAGAACTGGAATCAACCCTAATCAATGGATTTGTGTCTTTAAAAATGTTAAAATAGAACCAAACAGATCTGAGATTAAAGTTGATTCACACACAGACCCCCAAAAAAGTGCCCTTAGGCACCAAAGACTCACCAAAGAATGTATTTGAAAAGATGGGTATCAAATTTGCTGTGTGCTGACATAAAAAATGTGTGGGTTCAACTCATACATAAGATATGATCATATGATTATTTGATATCTCCTTGGGGTGTGGGGTAATGTATATAAGTAGATTTATGGAAAACTCCTTAAATGTTAAAGTGTAAATGAAATGTTGAACTATATACCAAAGCTTTAGAATCTGTTTATCAGGAATTATAGTTATATCAAGCATGGTATAGCAGTGAATATATTATTGAACTAGTTGCTAAGTATAGGACAGATTTTTTTTTTCTTCTTTCATCTTTTTTTCATCTGCCCAAGATGGCGGTGCCTTGCTTGGCTGTGGTTCTTCAGCTCTCAAAAGTGTCAGGGTTATGGAGGGGAATGAGCCATCCAGATTGAATGATTTTTTTAAGAATAGAGACAAGAAAGCAGAATTGTAATGCTAAACTGCAATATGATCATCAGTCCATATGGAATATGGAGATATTTAGCAAGAGAGGAACTGTCGAGAAACTGTTTCATACCTTTCTTAGTATTTCCCATGATTACCAGAGCATTGGCCTATCCTTTAGTGCAAAAGCTCCCAACCTTTTGGGCACCAGGGACCGGTTCTATGGTGAGAGGCTTTTCCGCAGACTGGAGGGGGCGTGGTTTTGCATACTGCCTGCATCCCAAAAATGGGGCTTCGTTTGTTTGTGCAGCCCAGTGTCTGGCACAACATGTCCCAGGCCCAGTCGACAAAACTGAGGTTAGAGACCCCTGCTTTAGTGTGACCAGCACATAGTGATGATTCCTCAAAGTATATGTTTACATATATTCAGCTCATAAAAATAAATGGGTGCATTGAGTACATCTGTTGGTGCCTCGGGCACTTGTTTTAAAGAGAGATTTAAAGATAGTTTGAAAGTGGGGTTGTTAGGCTGTGCACATTAAACCCATATCTACCTCTGGCAAACAAATCTGCAAGGTTTTGGATTGTTTCAAACATCTTGACAGCCACAGGCGAGTAAGGAATAAAACTAATATGTCATCACTAAAAGTGATGCATCTCAAATTACTCTCAGCTAGGGTCAGGGAGAAATGCATTTTGTTCATATTTTAGCAGGAATCAACCTAATTTGCAGTTCATAAACTAATATGGAAAGCAGTTATCTTCTGGTTTTCACACTTTTTAAAATAATGCAATGTATGTTCTCATGGAAACAAAATATGTGCAAAATATGCATACATTTGGGGAAATCCATACCAAAGGGCATATATTACCAAACTTACTCCCATTTATACTGCTCAGTCATTGTATAAATAAATAAGGAAAAAAATGTGTGAAAAATAAGTATAGATTTTCACATACCCATTGAAAAGGAATCATATATGGTGGTGGAAAGGAATTTTGCTGGGAACAAATAAAAGACTATAGAAAGTAAAATATGTAATGTTTGCCTCTTTCTTCCAGCTTTCTTAAAACTAGTGATTTTGAGGTTTTTAATTTCTTTCTCTACTCAGATCATTTTGTCTTCTCCATCCCAGCCTGGCAACTCTCAGGGTATTAGTGGGAACAACTATTCAATGAAAAAAACTTGACTTCTTAGCCAAAAATTATTATTGTTTGATTGGGTCAACAGATTATTTTAATAAAGAATGTGAAGTCAAGACAACCAGATATATCACTGTCATTACAATAGGAGGACAGCAGTTTCCTTGTCTCTTTGTGTTAGTTGATCAAATTACTTATAAAAAGAATTACATGGCTAGGAAAAAAAGAATGTCCTTTTTTTTCCCTTAGGTTCAGACATGTCCAATTCTCAGAGGTAGCCTGGACAAGTCCCTGAAGTTTACTTAGCAAGGTTTTTTCAGAAGTGGTTTGCTTTTGCCTGCTTCCTAGGGCTGAAAGAGAATGACTGGTCCAAGGTCACACAGCTGGCTTCATGCCATTAATTAATTAATTAATTAAAATATATGTGCCACCCATTTCCTTGATAGATTGACCAATATTCATATATGTTTGCCCGCTAAATTAAAACGAAAATAGCACTAAGGTGACATGTGGATTTCTGGTAAACACATATGAGTGAGTGAATGAATGAATGAATGAATGAATGAATGAATGAATGAATGAATGAATGAGATATAAGTTGGGAGAGAATAGACTTGCAGGCTTAAGCAGAAAATGGCTCGCTTTTCTTATCTTTGAAAGTAGAATATCAAGCTACGGAAAAGTCTGCACAGAATCACTTTCAGGACAGCTTACAATTTTACAACATGTGCACAGGGTACATGTAAACCAACCACTTGCATGTGGGGGAAAGGAAAAGCATCTGTCTCTGTCTCACATTGTGTGTGGGGCTCCCTCCTGAGACAGATGAATCAGCCACTTGGAAATGAGCAATTCCTTTCATCAGACTTCTAAGCTTATGTGAAGTCTGCGAGAGGATAATTATTAGTGGGGAAAGGATGTGGAATCAGAATATTATGCACTTTCCCTTGTGGGCAGAAAAACAAATCTCTTTGTTCTTCCAGAGAAGCCAAATATAGCGCTTGTCAGTGAATCATATTTATGAACACGATGATATTAAAATGCAGAAGAATGGTCTTACTTGTCATTCTTATCTCTTCCCTTGCAAAGAAATTTGCAATCTACAGTGGGTGGGGGTAAAGAAAAAGAAAACGTTAAAATGTTGCATCTTCAAATAATGTATTGCCACATATAAAATGACCTTTCCCAATCTGATGTCTTCCAGATATGCAGGACCACAACTCTGATTGCCCAATCATACTGGCTGAGGATAATAGGAACTGTAATTCAATACAGCTGAAAAGTAACAGGTACAGGGAGGCATTTATTAAATACAATTGGTTAATTGGTTACAAATCTTTTTCTCTGAACCTATAAGTATAAAATGGAGAAGCAAGTATAGAGATCTAAGTCCAGCCTACCTTGAATTTTATTGACTCTTATCTGCTGCCTATTTGCTTTGACCATTAATAGTTCAGAGTCTTACAGAGAGCATAAGCTTGCAATAAACCTATGTATTCTTTTGAACCTCATGGACTTCCTCATTTTCCCAAACTTGACAAATGCATTTAAAATATTGTTATATGGGGTTTGAAAGGCAAATGCTTATTTAGAAAAATTAGCTCTATCTCCATGGTTTGGGAAGAGATTCAAGGTTTGATATCAAAGCATGGATCATATAAAAGAGACTAGGGATTATTGTTTTTCCATACTAGGAATAGACGTTTACATAAATGTATTGCACCACAGAGGGAAGACTCTAGGTGAACTGCATGTCTATCCAGATGCTTATATTTGATACTTGCCAGTGCCCAGGTGCATGTGTGTGCATTCACACCCCCTTGCCCCCACACTAGTTTCGCCACAAGCCTTGCGCCTATGCTAGCCTCACAGCGGCACTAGCAGACCCACTTGCAGAGCACATATGCTCACACCCCGTTCGCATGCACACACGTGCAGCCACATTTGCGTGTGTGCACGTGCATACATAAAGGTGCCTGCCCCCCCATTTCCCACCAGGCCACCAATCCAGAAAGGTTGGGGAGCCCTGTTCTAGGGGGCTTGATCTTAAAACTACATTTGGACTGAAGAGCCCTTCAAATAAAGGACATTCCTCCATAAAATGAAACATATGCTGTACTTATGAGAAAATGGCAAGAAGACCATGAAAACTGTGGATGAATTCAGATTTTTCTTCTCTACTTTCTGCATAGTCATCAGTCAGTCAGTCAATTAAGATGCTGGGCTGTTGAATGGAAGGCTGGCAGTTTGAGACCCAAGCACCATGCGACAGGGTGAGTTCCCGTTACTCGCTCCAGCTCCTACCCACCTAGCAGTTTGAAAGCATGCAAATGTGAGTAAATAAATAGATACCACTTCAATGGGAAGGTAACAGAATTCCATGTTCCTTGGCATATAGTCATGCTGGCCACATGGCCATAGAAATGTCTCTGGGTAGCACTGGCTCCCTCAGCTAGGCAATGAAGATGAGCATTAGCCCCTAGAGCAGTGGTTCCCAATCTTTTCTATACCCTGCACCCCTAGAATGCTTCTGATATATTTTCTCACCCCTTACAAAAGTTCAAAATAACGGCAACGAATTATGCATATACACTATAATTTTGAAAAACCAAGTTTTCGCACCCCCTGGAATATCGTCTCGCACCTCCAGGGGTTGCGAGCACCACAGTTTGGGAACCCCTGCCCTAGAGTCAGACACAATCAGATAGGGAAAAATTTACCTTTCTCTTTAAGTCAGGCAAATAAGTAATTTTAGATAGAATTTTGTGACTTGGATTCTGTTTTTTCATTTTTTTCACTATTTCAAGATAGATGGTGTCCTACTCATAGGATTTGAATGAGAACTTTATCCAGAGAAAGAAGGCCAGCAACCTGTCCAGATTCAAGGAGACATAACAAAAGCTCCCACTGACTATAAAACCATAGCAAAGGGCAGGACAGTACTTGTTCCTACAAGAAGTCAATAAAAAAGAAGAGAGTGAAAGGTGAAGAGAAAGAAATGATCATCATTAACCATCTCTTTATGAAAAAGCATAGCCAACATGATGAGGCCTCTAAAAGGTCGAAAGATATGACAATGTGTAATTAATTTCCATTTTTGTTTTTAATCTGAATATAATTTAGAATTTTTATAGGACTATTTTGCATGTCATTTTTATCATGTGGCAATAAATAATGCAAAGGCTATTACCCATACTTTCTTTTTAGAAACAAGTTATTCCTGACAATGTTACCTCTCCATGAGCAGGTCATGTCAAAAATAAAATATACATCAAGTTTGTCTAATTAGTACGTGAGTAATAATGAGTTGAAAATGATGAGAAGAATTATAACTTCATGTGCATATGTTTCTAAGAAGCAATCCCTGGCATCTCCAAAAAACAACAACAAATCATATAGTAGGCATAATACTCCTGCCTCAGATGATGATGATGATGATGATGATGATGATGATGATGATGATGATAATAATAATAATAATAATAACAACAACAACAACAACAACAACAACAATCATCTTGTCCAGCCTCCTGCCCAGGCAGGAAACCCTATATCATTTCAGACAAATAGCTGTCCAGTCTCTTCTTAAAAACTTCCAGTGTTGGAGCATTCACAACTTCTGGAGGCAGGTTGTTTCACTGATTAATTGTTCTATTTGTCAGGAAATTTCTCCTTAATTCTAGGTTGCTTCTCTCCTTGATTAGTTTCCATCCGTTGCTTCTTCTCCTGCTCTCAGGTGCTTTTGAGAATAGCTTGACTCCCTCTTCTATGTGGCAACCCCTGAAATATTGGAACACTGTTATCATGTCACCCCCTCATCCTTCTCTTCATTAAACTAGACATACCCAATACCAGAAAGCGTTCTAATCATCTTTGTTGCTCTTCTCTGTACTCTTTCTAGAGTCTCTTTTTTACATCATGGTGACCAAAACTGGATGCAGTATTCCAAGTGTGGCCTTACCAAGGTATTGTAAAGTGGTATTAACCACTTTATTGATTCTATCCCTCTGTTAATGCAACCTAGTACTGTGTTGGCTTTTTTGGCAGCTGCAGATCACTCTTACCAATCTTCTCCTCTTCAAAGTTCCAGGTGGAACTGCAGTTCCCAGAAACTCAACAACCTGGCCCATCTGGAGAGGGCAGATGAGAGATGTTGGATTTGGAAACTGTGTTAACCTGAGCACATCTGAAGGGTGGCAAGTTGGAGAAGGATGACAAGTTAGATGAACAGAGGGCCTAAATATTTATGAAGAACTATCCTTTCATTAGGTATTTCCAATACTTGCATAAAGCAGGTTCTAATGGTACACTGAAGGGATAATGATTCAAATCTATTTTGCACACCAAAGCTATACATAAAGACTTTGTTACTAGATATGTTTTCTTTTTTATTGATTATCAATTCTCAATTCATTCATTAGATGTTTTGGAGTTAACAGATTAGTATATTTGGAATGCTTCACACAAAATCTTCAGACCTCTGAATGCATTAAAGAAGACAAGAAAAAAAATCTCATCAATCACTGATCCAAAAGTGAACATTGTGCCTGGGATTTAATCCCCCCAACAACTAATAGGTAGATTTTGGGTCTTCCCCCTTTTATTGAAAAAGTAGCATAACTGTGTCTATATACATTCAGTCTCAGCTGCTCTGAACACACTTTGTTGAATGAAAACCATTATGTGGATAACTGATAAGCAACACAATTTGATATCAGCTCTCAGTTTGCTCTTCTGGAAGTGGAACTGCCAGTTCTGTTTCAGAATTAGTTTTGTACTATGCCCACAATTTGTGGCATTTTTGTTACATCATATTTTTTATTAACTGTTCATTAATCTGCTTTATAGGACATTGCATTATACCATAGTCTTTCAAAATCTAAGCTATCTCATAAACTAAAGCTGAAGAACAGGATATAAAACTTCAAAATAAAATTATAAATAAAATAGGCTTCAAGAGGATAAATTGTGGGTCTTCCCTTTTGGTGAAAAAAGAATGGCAACACCATAAAGTGGGAGAGTCCAGATACTTCAAGAAACATTAACCAGAGTGAAGATGCAGTGTTAATGGAATTTTCATACAAAATACCATGGGAATTAATAAACTGTTATTAATCACCATAATGAAAAATGATTAAACATATGCTATGACAGTGGTGGCGAACCTATGGCACGGGTGCCAGAGGCGGCACTCAGAGCCCTCTCTGTGGGCACACGCACCATCACCTCAGTCCTAGGCCTTCAGCTGAATTTTATAAAACCTTTTCGCTTTAGGCTCCGCCGCCATGTGCAAAAAAAAAAAAGGTTCAATCAGTCAATTTCAATTTCTCGCAGGAAAAAAAAAAGATCTTGCAAAGTTGGAATTGATTGATTGAACTTTTTAGTCCCACCCAGTCTGCCGTTACCACTGCAGCCATGCCCACCCAATGGGCCACACCCAGCCAATGGGCCACACCCACCCGGCACTCGACAATGCATAAGTGGCTTTTGGGTTGCAGTTTGGGCACTCAGTCTCTAAAAGGTTTGCCATCACTGTGCTATGATATCATAATGCAAACTGTAGTTTTCACACCTACATACCAATTCCAGAACATAATAACAGAATAAAAAAAACAACATACAGACACCTCATATTGCAGGGGTGTCAAACTCGCCATGTCATATGACATGTCACGATGTATTGAGACTTTTTTCCCCTTGCCAGAGCTGGGGTGGGCGTGGCTTCCACGTGACACATCCAATTGCATATTGTAATAGATTACCTAGGAATCTATGTTCTTGTGTATGGCCATGCTTCTCCTTTTCTAGGGAATACATCCTTCCTATACTTGAAAATATATCCAGATTAGCAACAATTAATTTAAAAATATCTTATTGTGAATTCTGCAAATTGTTTTGCAGGCTGGAAGATTAATGAATAGTGTATTAATTGCCTCATGAATAGTCTCTTCATGGGATCATGAAGAGTGGGAGTGAGTTCATTTTTATGATTGATTGATATGAAGATTTTTTAACAACATTAGTTTTATTTTAGTTTGTAATAATATCTATTACCATCCAATTATCACAAGAATGAAAGCATTTTGATGGTAAGAAGGTCTACTTATCATTAGGGGATGAAAGGCCATTGTGGGTGATGTACTTATGCAGAAGGGGAAGAACCATATTATGCCTGTTTATTTCCTAGTTCTTTTGTGGGAGGGAGGAATCTTCTTTTTAAATTCAAATTATGCCCATGCTAGGATTTGGATTTCAATTTTTGCATGTCTGGTGCTTTAGCAATGACTTCACTGATTTTCAAAATACTAATCAGAAGAACAGTATAGATTTGCCTCCCCCACCCCCCAAAAAAGTATGTGGAAGACCCTATTGGAACTATCCACTAACAAGTTTTTGTTAAAGACTGTATTCCAAGATACCTTAGAAGATAGGAGCATATAGTTGGTCTTGCCTGATCTTGAGAGTTAAGCAGGATCAGTTCTGGTTAGAACTTGGATGAGAGACCTCTTGGAAGTCCAGGACTGGAGGTAAGATTGGGAAGTTTAAAAAACATCTAAGAAAAAGGCAATGGCAAATCACTTCCAAGACTGAGTGGCTGTGGTTGCCGGCTCCCAGGTATAGTCAGCTGACCCCATCGCTGACTATAGGGGGCGAAACTTTGGCTCCCTCAGAGAGGGTACGCAATCTGGGTGTCCTCCTGGATCCACGGCTGACACTGGAAGACCAGTTGACGGCTGTGGCCAGGGGGGCGTTTTACCGGGTACGCCTGGTATACCAGTTACGGCCTTTTCTGGACCGGGATGCCTTGCGCACAGTTACCCATGCTCTTGTCACCTCCCGCCTGGACTACTGTAACGCTCTCTACATGGGGCTCCCCTTGAGGAGCACTCGGAGGCTCCAGTTAGTCCAGAATGCAGCCGCGCGGGCGGTGATGGGAGTGACTCGTCGCTCCCATGTAACGCCGCTGCTGCGCGAGCTGCNGCCTAGGGATATTTTAAATTGGATTTTAATCAACTTTTAAAATAAGAAAAGGCCTATTTAAATATATCTTTTAATTTATTTTAAATTTTGTATATTTGTATCAATTGCTCTGTTTTTTAACTGGCTGTAAGCCGCCCTGAGTCCACCAGGAGAAGGGCGGGATATAAATACAATAAACTAAACTAAACTAAACTAAACTTTCATAAAACTACTTAGGCATATTCAACAGGAACCCAGCTTGACTTGAAGCAACTTTACTTCAGTATTATGCAAGCAAATTTACAATCATAATTTTCCTTCCTTTCTCCCTCCCCACCACAAACCCACTCCACAGGTGTGTCCCAAACAAACTATAGAAAACATTCCCAACTTTCTGGAATAGATTTGGGAGGACAATAGCAGGCCCCATGTTGGCTAGAAAGACTCTGGTCTGCTAGCAGGGCTGCAGATCTTGGACTCTGTGGGGTTTCTCCCAATTAACTGAAACAGTTAATAGGCATTCAAGAATATGAGAAGTTCCAATTAACATATTTATTGTTAATAGTACCAGGATCTGGAGGAGGAACAGGAGAGGATGTGTAAAGTAAAGGCCAAAGTGGTCCTAGTGGTGGTAAGAGCACTTGGAGATCTGATTCCTAAGCTGAGAGAGCGTCTCCAACAGATCGCAGAAACAACATCAGAATTTTCTGTCCAGAAGAATGCAGTGCTAGGAACAGCTAAGATCCTGCTCAGAACCCTCAAACTCCCAGGCTTCTGAAAGACGACCTGATAATTGAGGAAGACACAGACCACCCATAAGAGTGAGAAGAGAATTTTATATCTATAGTTCAATATATTCAATATAGCAAAAGTATACAAAACAAAACAAAAGAAAAGATAGAATGTAAGAAAAAGATTAGAATTTTTTTTTTTTTTTAAAAAAAAAAACATTGTGGCAGAATTTGGCTCTCCTCAGCTCCTATTCACTTTAATGTATGCTGAGAAAAGTCCGCATGTGACGGAAATTGTGCTATTGTACAGGAAATTGCTCAACTGTTTCGCATTAAACTGTTTCTGTAGCTTATAAATTTACACAACATCCTCCTTGTGGTCTTTTAAGATTAGCAAAGTCTGCTTTATATTAGGAGGTATATTACATTTTTTCCAGCTTAACTGCATTAAATAAAATATACTAGTGACAGGCAGGAGGGAATGAAGCTTATATACCCAACATATGTCTGAAGTACTAGGGAAAAAGTACATTATTAAAACAGCCTCACTAAAGTGTGGAGAAATATTAGGTAGGAGATGCTGAAATAGACTTAATCACTGAAACTATATTATACAGCATACAGTACTAATGAATTCTTTGCACATGGGTGGAAACATGTCCTTAGATGTCTTTTTAGGCTAACATTGAAGAAGTCTACAGACTGAGAGATGGGGGAAGTGAGTGTCTCCATCATCTGATTCAACATGGAATGGTTACATTCTAGAGAGCTATCTTTGCTGTCTGATTTTATTGATACAGGTAACTATGAAGGATACAGAAATCCAGCAGCATGGCATTCCATAGCAATGTTGTTGTACAGAAACTCAGTGGGTCATAATCAGGTAGAGGAGATAAATTCAACTGCATTATACTTTAATATCACCTAAGTGAGTTTGCAATTCTCAAAGACATAAATGAAGCAGCAATCCGATGTCTATCAGATTTATTTTTTACTCCTCCCTAAATTTTCTGATGAAATTCTCAGATCAAAACACACATTTACAAAATCCACCTATTAGAGAAATTTCAAATAAGAAGTGCATACGTTAGGAAAATGGCTTTTGAAAATGGTTACATTTGGGTTAAACGCTTATGGATGTATATGAATATGTAATCAGGGTACATTAGCAAATTATTTTGCTTGCCTTTTTTTTAATGGTGTTTGCAAATGAAACGGACAGAAATACACATAATTCCCCATCATAGCCTTATAATTTTTACAACATTTTTAAGTATTTCAGTAATCCCAAAATGGCACAATAGGATATCTTTTTCTGCTTTAAATCCATCTTTCTATTCCAAAATTGTTCTACAGACTGAGTATGGAAAGTTTGTACATAAAACATATCCCAGAAAATGAAGAACTAGATCCAGCCACTTTCTGAGGTCCTTTTTAAGTCATAAAATGATAAACAGACATTGATATTTTTATTTGTGACCTGAGAGGAACCATTGAGGTGTGAAAGTGGATTTTAATAAATTAGAACAGTAGCTCATCTACCCCCAAATTTTCTATGTTTTGAGAGACCACATCCCTTCAAAGGTTTTGCAAGACAATCTAGGAGCTTCTCCACACAAAGCAGAGGTTGCTTTAGGCAAACGTTTCTGGCAAAAAAAAAAAAAGAGAGAGAGAGAGAGAAAGAGAGATGAGCAAAGACTCATCTGAGAGATGTCAGTACTGTTAATGTAAGTGTTTTAACATGACTTGAGAGTCTGACAGACAGGAAACACACTGGCAGGGCCATGTTCTGACAGACGTTCAGTATCAGAAACGCTCGTCTACATTCACAAATTCCTCTCTGACTTCTGTATTATTTGGGTAGGCATAAAAGGAGAACTGGCTGTATTTTCCAAATATTCCTTCCCAAAACAGGGAGTGCAGATGGCACAGGATCCAAGATTGTTTGGAGAAGTCAGTGAAAGTTACAGGTCATGTTTCTTTAGAGCTTTAATGAAGGCACAAAAGTCAAAAGGTTGGAGCCAAGCAAAAGCAAGGCCGTTTCACGTATGTATATAGATACACAAATACAAACAGACACACACTTGAACCCAAACACAAATGCAACATTGAAGGAAAAGGTAGAAAAAAAAAACGCTAGCCCTATTAAATATTAGCCTTGAATCCTGAAGACTAACACGGAAGATTTGTCCTTGAGCAATAATTATTTTGTAACAACTTTCAGGCTGAGGATCCTGAAATCTTACTATTTTCTATTCATGAATGGATTGAGCAAAAATTATTTAAATAGGAGAAAATGCAGACATGCAGCTATCTTTTACACACTGAAACATGCAAATATGTATTCTTACTGTAATAGGCGAATGTATTAAAAGTCAATATATTACATTTTATTTTTAAAAAAATAACGGAGCTGTAACTGTGCTTCACAATGAATAAGTATATTAATTATGAGACCAATAAGTCAGATAATGTTTCCTGCTCAGTTTCCTTTGCATTTCAATGAATAAAATTTTACTTTAAAATTAAGGAACTTTGTATGTATCTGGCAATGAATAAATGAACTAATTAGAGATAATAAATATATTTTTATTGAAATCCAAATGATTACACTTGTCATTGGCCCATGGTGGTGGATTGTATGCCTTTGAATTATGCACCTCTATGCATATTAATTATACAGTTTTCTTATTACTAACTTAAATATCAAGTTTTTGCAAACATTCATGACTTGAGTCTCAGACATAAAGTTCCCTTTTACTTATATTATTGAATCTGTCTGTAAAAGGTAAAGGGTTCTCTGTGCAGTCATGTCCAACTCTAGGAGATGGTGTTCATCTCCGTTTCTTGACCAAGGGAGCCAGCGTTCTCCAAATATATTTTCCATGGTCATGTGGTCAGCATGGGTATGCACCAAAGTTGCATGGCATGCCGTTACTTTCCCACTGAAGTGCTACATATTAATCTACTCGCATTTTGCATATTTTTGAACTGCTAGGAAGGCAGGAACTGGGACAAGAAAGAGGGTTCACTCCATTGCATGTCCCTCGGATTTTGAATTCAAGTCTGTCATCAGCTTTCCAGCTGACAAGCCCGGTGCCTTTAATCGCTGAGTCACCGTGCCCCCCTGTTGAATCTGTCTACAGTATATGATGTGTTAATTGGTGTATTTGGTAAAGTTTAAGATATCTTTTAATTTTTCAAGACAACACAGAATTATAAGATGAATGTGAATTATATTTAAATTTCATGCTATATAAATGAAAGGAGAATGCGAATGAATGGGACCTTTTTGCAAATCAGTAAAACTGTTAATTTTCGTTTGACACAGAATGCCCCTTTGGCAAATTGTGCCTTGAAATATAGCATTCAATAAAACCGCCATAGGTACTCTGTTCTTTGGGGATTTACTTTCCCAGTTGTCCCAAAAAGTTGAACAAAGCTGTCTCTTTTGGACAATCCTACCATTTGGCAAAGTGACACAGATCTTTCTGGGCATCAAAAGCATGCTACTTATATCATCATCATCATCATCATCATCATCATCATCAGGAATGAACAGAAATGGATTTTTTTCCCTCAGATTTGCCAAAAACACTTCAATTCCTTCAGGACTGGACCCAAACAAGGTTGGCCAAGTATTACATCTAGTCAAACTGCTTTCATAATTCTATGTAGACTTTAAAGATACTCTGATCTGCTTTCCTGACTGATTGCTTTTCTTTTTTCATTATCTTGCCTATAACGAGATATTAATTCTGGACAGATGCAGTCATGGTTCTCCAGTGTTGGCCCTTAGTCATATTATACAAATGCCAAGACCCATTTACAGTTTTCCTACTGACCCTTCCCTCATTGCCATGATAAAAAAGAGATTCAACACCCTGTGACTGTGGCACATCACTACATGTGGCACTTCATCAATGACCTTCTTATTCATGACAGATAATCAAGTCATTAACAGCATGCTGCTGCCATTACACTTTACATCCATCCCTGCTGGCCTGAGCTGAATGCCATTGGCTATGAAAGCTCTTCCTTCCAGCTCTGCTGCTCTTCATGGTTCTATGCTGTCCTTCAGGTCCTGAAAGAAGGAACACAGCAGGCATGTTGTAGAAATCCTTATATTCCTAAATATGTACTGTACACATTTGTGCACCTCTTCTCTCCACTCCAGTACTGCTCTATGGCTAGAAACATAAAACAAAATAAACATTTTGATGGAATTTGGCTCTGGTTCACTTGCTCTGATCACTTCTTTCTTTTGATTTCTTCACAATTAAATGTCCCCACAGTTACTACGCTGTGCCTAAGTAATTGTTTCCAAAAGAGAAGGACCATTATACGGTGTGGCAAGTAAGATGCAAGAGGTCCCAGGTTCAAGACTATATAGCCCCTGGATGTGACAGACTGTCTGACAGCTCAGAAGGCTTCTTCCATTCAGAGTGGGAAATGCTTCACTGGAAGATTAAAGAAATTTCTCTTCTACATATTTTATACCTAACTGGAAGTCAAAAGTTCAGAAGAAGATACCTTTTAGAAGAGATGTTAGGTATACAGAGTAAAGAATAGAGAGTTGGAAGGGATCTTGGAGGTCTTCTAATCCAACTCCTGGCCCAAGCAGAAGACTCTATATACCATTCTGTAAAAATGGCTGTCCAATCTCTTCTTAAAAGTCTCCAGTGAGGGAACACACACAACTTCTGGAGACAAGCTGTTTTCACTGTCAGGAAATTTCTCCTTAGTTCTAGGTTGGATATCTCTTTGATAAGTTTCCATCTGTTACTTCTTAGGTGCTTTGGAGGATACATTATATCCCTCTTCTTTGTGCAGATTTAGGTGGGTTTAGAATCTTCACTCATTATAATATTCAATATAAATGAAAGAATCATAAAATTTGGGATCTGATTTCTACATTAACCTTATTTTTATTCATTGAGGAAATATCTTTATTCATTAACCCATATGTTAATAAAACTGTTCTCCAGTTTTATGGTTTTTAATTTCTGCCTCCAATTATGCACTTCTGTTAAAAAAGGAAAACTGGCAGCATGATCAGCACAATCCAAAGAAACTACAGATGGAAGAAATGTCCTTTAAAATGGACTGCCCAGTGTTTGCTTATGTTTATTTCCAGGAAATATTACTGTGATTTTTGAAGGATTTATTTGTGAATTTGGAATTGCCATACGCATGACTGCAGTGAAATATGATGAAGTAAATACTAATTTTGCATTAAAAACTGTGTATATATCAGATTCAACTGAGAATGTCAGAACACTGCTGTATAAGCATGCTGATGGCATTCAAAACTATATCCCTCTCTATAAGCTAATCCTTATGTCTCCCTGTTGTGGAATAAATATGTCCTTGTGGTATTGCCTTTCCAACATCCCTAGTCCAAAGAAGTCATCTTTAATTTATACAGTAGTGTTTTCCCACTTTTTCTGACACAAACTGTGCCATTGACATGATTGGCTATGCTTTATCAATGGTGTTGGTTGCTGATGAAATCAAGGGCTGGATCTGCCCAGCTCTTATTTGCCGCTTTAGGCTGGGCATATAGCTCTCCTCCCCCCAATTATTGGCAGCTGCCCTCCAGGATCATTTGACATATGTTGCAGGAGAAACCAAACACCTGTCCTCTGCTGAAGCTTCTACCTACAAAAGGGATGTTTCCAAAACGTTTATATGGGGGCTCCTCATAAACATGGAGAAGGTTGATTTAATGTGAGAAGGAGAGCCATGTTCAGCCAGCTGTATGTTGTTCATTTTGCCATGGGGTGCATTACAGTTTTCTGCTGCTTCTGCCAATAAGTGTCCTCATATGATCAATTCTTTTTATGACTTAGAGTGGCAGGGAGTACAGTTGTACTTCACCAGGCCCTTTCTGACTCCATGGCTGTTGATGTACTTCCAGATGCTTCTGGCTATGAGGGAGGACTTGGACTTGCTGCCAGCACTGGACAAAGGTGTACCTCTCACTATTATTCATTCCTTTATATTTCATTCAGTACCATTCCTCATGGCTATGACTTATTAATCATACTCTTTGTAGGCATTAGTTTGTGTCTAGTTTAATGGAACATTAGAGCCATGTTCAGAAATAACCTGACAAGCTGCAAACACGGGGCATTTTACAGGAAATTAAACACACTGTTGCAATCACCCACCCTACTGTACAATTCCACTCCACCTCGTGTAAGGGAGAATGATTGGTGGTTGCTTTCCAACAGCAGGTGACACTTGGCAGGAGGGAACATGAAACTTGAGGTATCCACCAATCACTTTCCTTAACTTGTCCTACATTAAATCAATAAAGATACCACTTGTNACCACTTGTCACTAGTTTCATTGTCTGTGTAAGAACAAAGTTTGGCAATCAGGACAGAAAATGTTACAGTCATATACCTTTCTGCTAGCTTAAGAATTGTTGGATGCTACTATGTGTGATATTTGACTCTTGTCTCTTTATTTCTCTTTCTCTTCTTGTAGTCAGAACTGGGGAAATCACCCTGCTCAAAGGATGTGCAGCAGAAGTATCTGCTCTTCATGTTTCATGTAGTTTTGTTAACTACTCAAATTATACCCCACGTGGAATAAATTGATGGTGTGAGTGCATGCTGCTTTTCCAAAACATTTTCCATAGAAAATCTAGCTTGTAGGCAAATGGTATTTCTTGCAGATCTTCTAATGCACCGTTACTGCTATTTTGTCATGCTATTGTATGTAGTCAGTTTCTACAATTTTACTCACAGCTGCTAATCAGGTGGTCCACTGTTTCTTCAGCTTCATTTGCTATCTGTTTCTCTCTTCTCAATTTTGGTTTTGTATGCATTTATTCTTAAGCATGGTCTTGTGCAGCCAGAATTAGCCCCTCCATCTCTTTCTTCAATTTTCCTGCTCTTAGTGATTGTCAGGTCTTGTTATTATCTGCTTGGTCTGCTAATATTTTTCCACCTTGGTCTCTCCCATTATTATTTTAGTTTTGATGACTTCTTTACAAAGCTAAGGAGGGGAAGATAGAAACACACCTTTTAGGCCTATAGAGTAATGCAGATGAGATTTGCTTTGCCAAAGTGCCTAAAGAAAACAAGATAGATGTTCTACTCCTTTTGGACACTCTCACAATATTGCAATCTACATAGAAAAAGGGTGTGACTTGTATTGTGATACTCCAACTCAGTTACAGCACTTGAAGTCCCGTAGTTTCTCCTCCCCCCACCCCAAGTTGCTGCTACAAGGCATTTCAGACCAATCTCCTTTGTCTTCTTTTCTGGTGCTGGGTTAAGGATTTCTAGGGTGCCAAAATTGGGATTTCTGCAGTTACTTATTTATTTATTAGATTCAAATGACCACCCATCTTCAATGCATGACCAGCCAAACTGAAGTTTAGCACATCTTTAGTGGGCTATAGTATAGTCATCCCTCCAAGTCCTACGTAGTTATTTAATCCTGGGTGTACTTCACCCAGCACTACCAAAGATGGCTTCACTTCTCTCAGTTTCCTCCCACACTATGAATTTCACAGAAAAACATGAACAGGACTCCAAGGCAAGTGAGGTGAAGCAGCATAGACATTTCACTTTAAAAAAAATAATAATCTATTGACGCAACTTGTGTAGCTATTGATTTCAGAAATGTGACTCTGGGTGACTCACAACACTTAAAAACAAGAAGAATGTAAATATATATATAAATAAAAAACAGCAGATACAACAACATTAAAACCACTACTGAAACTTAAGTCAACATAAACATAATAATAGTCAGTTATGAATATCACAATACATTCCATTCAGAGTAACCATTGCCAAAGTCCACCACCACTGCTAAACAGACCCTCTAGCATGGCATCCAAGGGCAAACATAATTTAGGTCCACAGATGACACAAAAGATTTGGAAGAGGCTCAGAGTGGCACTTCTCTGGAACCTAAGAAAAGGTAGGAGACGTAGCGCAGATTTGCAAGATTCTGTCATTACAAATAGCCAATGTCAACAAAAAATAGTTTTAGCCTTCTTGTGGAGTTGAATTCCTCAACTGGTCTATTTAGTGGGGCTCACAGGATCATTGAACAGTTTAGTACTGGCTCACTTTGAGGAATGATGAATAAGAGGATGCTCAAATAAGAAATATAATTGGCCTTATAAGTCAAGAAGAGATAAACTATTTCCCACATTTAGCAACTTTTGGGCTCCATTAAAATAAGGAGTGGACAATTCTAGATTTCTGTGCGTGTATGCATATACATTACATATGTAGGTGAATTTACCTCTATTTCTCTATCTCTCCATATTATTCCATCTGATATTCTATCTGCTGCAGTTTTTTTTCCTTTTTTTACTCTTACCAATCAAAATTCCACACATACCCAGAGAGAGGGAGAGAGGTGGAGGGCTACTGAAAATTTAATGCAAGCATTGGTAGTAAGTGGTAAGCAGGGAGGCATGAAGCATGTCTCCTTTACACCATGAAGGAAGCGCATTCTGCCGTACCACTTCAATTAGCAGCAATAGGTTGAGAAAAGTGGCATCCACACATACACTGTGTGTGTGCCCAGAAGCTGCTTTGGCTGTTCATTGTGTGATATTAATTAATCAATTAATAGTTAATACTGAGCAGTTCAAAGAGCAGGTCAATGAAAATCTGGTCCAAGGGAAATGCCCTGCATGACCTTAACGGGTTTGTTCAAAAGAGATCTTGCATCAAAAGAACTGGCACTTTAAAACCCTACACGACGGAAACATATGTATTTAAAATAAGTAAAAGAGAATGATTTGTATATGAAAACAAGATGTATGGGTAATGTACTGTATGTTGGCAGTAGGCGTCTATTATTATTAGAGACTATGATATTGTCATAGGGGATATTGTCTGTGTGTTTGTATAAATCCATCCAAACAAATGACAGAGTGGAACCCTGGCCCACTAACATTGGCAGTAAACCTTACCTTATAGTTTTTGCAACAATGCCCGCATCCTTAGGGACGGCAAAAAGGATTGATTCATTTCTTAGATGGAAAAGAAGAGGATTGTCATGGTTGACGGCAAATGTGTTAATAGTTCTGAATCAGCGAGAGATCATCCAGGTAAGAATGGTATTTCTTTCCCTTGTTCTATAATAGCATCTTGTGCAATGGGTGGGAGGATAATTTGCCACATGTCACCTCTCCAGGAATAAGAAGTGATTGAACAGACAACTGCAAAAGGAGGAAATGAGGACCTTCCTGATGTTGCTGGACTTCAATTTCATGCTAGATGAAACTAACGGGAATTGAAATTCAGCAATATCTAGCGGACTACAAGATTTCTACCCATGGACTAGTTACACAAAAAGGAAAGGAAAGGAGAAGGAGAAGGAGAAGGAGAGAAGGGAAATAAAAGAAAAAGAGGTTTCATGTAATTTAATTCAACTGGCACTGCATATGCAATAACCAAGGCCTGTCTGACTATTTTCCTTATTTTGAAAAGGGAGATCAAAGTTAAGAGAATGAAAATCATGCAAGTTAATATTGATTTACATAGGTGCAATTAATACCCAAGGTTGTTTATCTACATTTTGACACTATTAAATAAAAAGTAGATACTAAACCATGCACAACATGACATGAATTGATTTTTTTTAATCCTCTGTGTTTTTAATTTTACATTATGGACATCGATTGGCACTCCTAATAGGGCAATTAATAAGAAAGGAAAGAAACAACAAGCTAATTCCCTTTTTATATATCTATAATAAGCAATAATATTTGTTATCTAATGCTATTAATTTGCATGCAGCATTGATTCCATGTAAATATCTGAATTAAGGTTTCATGATGAAAATTGTTTGGAAAGTGAAAAATACTTGGTTGTTATATAGTTGCTATATTTGCCCATTGCTACGTTATTGGTTCCCAGTTAAGATAAATTTCTTTCTCACTTCTTCCTACTTTTTCACCTTCCAGAGTCATGACATCAGCCTGACTCTCATTTATTGTTTTTTAATGATAACTGTACCATAGTTTTATCCCTAGATACTAATTTCTCCAAAGGAGACCAAGCAGATTCATGATCTCCTAAACCCTTGTACTAGTTCCCATCTTATTGGATAACAGACTTGTTCTGCTCTGTTAACTTTTGAGCAATTAAGACAATTGCCAAACTAAACAGCATCTTAATTATACTGACATGGAAAGGAGATTGCAGTTAACAAGGAAGCATCTGCTTAATAAAACAGCAGATGGTTAAAGGAAATAAAACAATATTAATATTATTAATAATAATGTATTAAACCTGCATGTCCCTTGACTCCGAATGACTCTTTCCCAATTATTGTGATGACCACTGATATGTTCAGGGGAGGTTCTAGTCTGTGTTCCATCATCATATGGACTGTTGTGGTTGAACATATAGAGTAGATTTGTGTCGGTTGCAAAACCATTTGTGGGATCTCTGTGTGGGAATTTCACCTATCCTTATCAATCTGAGAAACTGTGAAAACTACTTTATTGTCAGGGTCCAAGTACAGAGGTGAGATTGAAATTCAATTAAGTCTAATCCTTATTTGGTTATACCTAATAGAAACTTGAAAACACAAGCTATACTAATATCCTGAGATATTCTAGAGTGCGGTTACCCAGAACCTCTTCCCCCTCCCCCCAGTACTGCACAATGTCTGGATCTGGGTCCCTTTCTGGAAAGCAGCTGGCAAAATCCTCCCCCTTTCTGCTGCAGGTACACCATTACACTTATTTTGATAACATTTCAGGGAGGAATAAATACATTTTCCTCTTGGGTAAATAATGTTTTATTTGATTTTGTGCTACTTAACGGTATACAGTGTTTGCAAGATTGAAAGAGGATACTGTACCTAGCTGTTTAATGCCCTTGGTTTATTCTATCTGTATCCTACTTCTCAAGCCCTCTTGGGATGCATGGAGAATGATTACATCATCAGCATGTTAAAGAAGTGAAATAAAGTTATTACCCAGTTTTGGTAGTTGGATATCAATGTCTTCCAAAGTTTAAGTTACGAAAAACATAGCTCTTTCAATCCTCTGTAGCCTGGAAGAATCAGTTGAAAATGGTCACTAAGCAGGCCCAGTTGACTATAGATGCAATTTTACATTTTGTGAGAAGCAGATATAGTAATCGTACACCTTCTGCCATTACCATTCTTAAAACCAAAATGATTAGCTTTCTACTCCATGGCTCCCAGATTTGCTCTTATAAAAATATAAGATCTGTCAAATCAGTCCAATGAAAATTTTAAAGATCTGTTCTCCAACTATCTTGGAATGTTTCCAGCTCTTTTTTAAGATTGGAATCAGGACTTGCTTTCTAAAGAGCTCATATAAGGCTATGTCTGTTCAGGTTCTGGCCTAAATTGATCTTCACAGAAAGAACTTTGATTTCTGTGACCTTCTTGGATAAACTTTTGTTCAACCTGGGAAAAGGCATATAGATCTTGACCTCAGATAACATGAACTCGCAAACATTTTTTAATCTTTACATGAGCATGAGCAAACTAATGTAGAACTCAATATCTTCAGTATATCTCACTGAAGATCTTTCACCCTGACAAAATTTAATCCCTTCCCTTCTAAGCTAACAGGATAAATACAATGCCACCCCAGTATGTATTCTGGTAGGGTCCTTCTTTGCCCTATTTTATGTAACATGGCACACAAATTTAATAATCCCATTATTATCAATTAGTTGATCTATAGTAATGAGGGAAAGCATTGCCTTCCATTGGCCAACACAATTAATAACATCTCTCAGAGACATTAGCCATTTTTATACAATTGTCATTGTTATTAGGAAACTAATATCTTAGATCTTTCTGTTGTTAGAAGATATTAGAACATAGAACATAGAATAGAATTGGAAGGGACCTTGGAGGTCTTCTAGTCCAATCCCCTGCTTCAGCAGAAGACACTGCATCATTTCAAACAAATGGTTGTCCATCTAATAAATATCTTTACCTTTATGTTTCTTATGCTAAAGATAATGAGATAATGATTTTTCGTATTAATTTCTTTTCTTTACTATCTAAATTCCCTGTTCTTTGTATTTTATTATTGAGGTATATTTTTGTTCACTGTATTTTCTTTTATCTCGATTGTTCTTGAACTACCATTATAGTCTGAGGTGGTAAAGAGTGCTACTGTAACTCTTGCCATCATTATAAAGCCTCCATAGCTGCCCATACTTTCTAATTTCTTTTTTTTTAAAGAATGCTACATGTTACAGATTTATTTGAAGTATGAAAATCCAGACAAATTGGAGACCAGTCAAAAGACAACAAAAGAAAAAATATTTGTCCATATTCCTTAGTCACATCAGTGATGCAGAAGTCCAAGATCATCAACGTCATCCATTAAAAAGTTGCTGAAATTCTCTTTATCCTAGAAAGAAGTTTTAAAAACTTAGACTGAATAAAACTCATGGGGGAAAATGCAAGTGGATTTTTCTTCATGACATTAGTTTCTATAGTGAAGGGCCACCACATATAGGAAGGATGCTTAAGGATCCTGCTTGGTCCAAAGACTTTTGTCTTCCTAAGCAAACATGAATGGAAAACCTTTGGTGTGACATAATTTTCTCAATTCATATTGTTATTTTGCTCCTTTCAGCATTGAGAGCCATCATATTCTTGCACAGGACTGATTTTCCCCATCATACTTGGCTCAGTTATTTCTTAATAGATCACTTCTCACAATAGGTAAGCAATTGTCATAGTCAATCATTACCTCGACCCTGAAAGCTACACTATGTTTCGTAGCAGCATAGTAGAAGTAAGGCAATCCAAGAAGTGAGTAGGGTCAGAATAAATTTGTTTAAATTTGAATGAATATAATTTATAAATAAATAAATAAAATTTATTTCTCCTATTTATATACCATCAGAATCCAAAGACTCTTGACTGTTTAGAGTAAAAAGCACAAAACAATACAGATAAAACAAATAAAATGCAATAAAAGAACAAGTTAATTTGTCTACTATTTGAGTAATCTGTGCATTCTTCAAGTGCCTGAATGAGTGCCACAGATAAGATCTGTTCTATTATATCTAAGAGTTAGAGATATCAGACAACAGATATAAGTTAGGGGAGAAGATTTCAACTTAATGTTAAGAAAATTTCTTAAGAATAAACAGGTAGATCATAAAACCAAAGAACCTCTGAGAAGACAAGATCCTTTTGGTGATATATTCAAGCAAACGTATCTGCCCTGGAAGCATATATTTGGATTTCTTATCAAGAGTAAACATTTCAACTTGTCATCATGAAACCTGCTTCCCTCTTCATCTTTACTGCCATTCTCTGAGCCGCATTCAATTTTTCTGAATGTAAAGATTCTTTGAATGTTGAATATCACTGAGCAGCTGACATAACAGTTCTCTTCTCTTCCATACATACTTTATTATAAGTATAATAAAAGTATATTTATATTGAATGGTATTTATACCTTTTAATGTGGTAAGCTACCCAGAGTCAACCCAAGGTGAGATGGGTGGCAAATACAAATAAATAAATAAGTAGTATGTGAAGCCCTTTTTTGTTATTTGTATCATTTGCCAACTTCAGTTTATTCTAACACTACAATTTTGGTCTAAATGTATATACCTTTCCCAGTTAGCCTGCTGCTCTTTGTAGCTTGAATTTTCTAATATCTTTTATTTATTTTCCTCATGGGAATCATATGCAATAGTCTTTTTTTCCTGTGTATTCTCACTTGTCCTGAACTTCTTCTTCCAATAGTTTCTCTACACATGGAGTCCAATTTATTATTGTTCCACACACACTGAAATCTACTTTCCTGAAATCCTAGGAATTTAGTTGAACTGCATCCAGCTTTGGTTTTCTTTAAAATCAAGAATTCCATGATTACAAGGTTACTTCCATCAAGACTTCTTTATTGGAAAGTACCAAGACAAGCTTCATTGGTACTTTGACTTTGAAGGAGAAAAGTATCTACAATACAGATTAAGAATTTTCTGGAACATTCAGTGACAGATATCAAGCTAATTAAAGTCACCTCACATGTTTATGAACCTTTGAAAAATCTGTATGTTCCTTCAAGATGGTGTAATATTATTCAGTCATTTAGAAATCTATAATAGAAAAGTTGTAGAAATCTATAATAGAAAAGTTTGCATTATGGGATAATCATGAGAATCTATAGGAGGAGCAAAAAACAACAACACCATGATGGCAAGCCCAAACGTATAATTAAAGCACTGCCCCATTTGTGCATGTGTATAATGCTGATATGCACACAAAATGATGGGATTTTGATTATGCACTTTAGCCTGATATCTGGACTTCCTTGATGCTCTTTTCATATGCCTCTTGGGATAGTACCAGTTTTATAATAGGGGTTAAATTTGGTTTTTTTTTAGGTAAAGTAGAAGTGGGAGGAGGAGGAGGAAGATGGAGATATTTTTAATAGATTTCCAGAATTTAAAAGAGAAATTTTCTATACCCCAGACCATAAGCAATTCAAACATTCCTTCTTGCTGTAGTTGCTTCTGAAGTTCCACTATGAATGGAGGTTACATAGAAAATAATTATGACTCCTATAGCAAAAACCTTTCCTTTTTTAACAGCAAATTGCCAGAATTGATATAGGTTATTTATTTATGGAAAAAATGAGCTTGGTTGTCTTATTCTGGGAAAACAGTGGAAGGTGATTTTACTTAATGAGATATTAATTTCCTATGATGTTAAAATGAGGTGGTATTTTTTAAAAAAAAAAAACTTTATGTTTATTGGACACACTGAACATTTAAATGAGATTGGTTGCAATCACTTTGTCAATGGAAATGTAATTTGGAAGTTATAATATTAACTGGTATAGATTTAACTATTTATTTTCTCCATCAGTGAAATTTTACTAGAAAAGAAAAAAAGGGGGAAAATATTCCAAAGTGAGTTAGTGCCAGGAAGACTACATGTACTAGAAACCTTCAGAACAACAATACTTTAAAAAGCAAACTGACACTATATAGTACTGCATGAAATGGAAGTAAATGCTGGCTTTTTTTTAAAAAGCAATGCTTTTCAAACACCTGCTTCCAAAATTGATCTGCCAGGGCTGCAAGAATAACCATAGTTATGTCCCATCTTGCCATTTATCAACCAGAAACATCTCTTGTTCAAACCACAGCATGTTGAGCTGAGGAGTCTGATCTTGTTGAATAAAACAACAGTGAATTTGTGTTTATGTTGCGCCAAAAACAGATAAGCAAAAATTATGTTCTGCCAATATTCAGACTGATTAAAAGAAAAGAAACTGGGATTGTATGAACAGGGTGTCGTGATTCCATGCCAGCCTGTGTTCCCAACAGCTGAGTCTGAGGAATCTAAGGAGGAGGTGGAGGAGGCATTTGAAGGGCCATCAGGGTCAGAGGGAGGCTCTGATGAATTACAAGACTCATGGCTTGATGAAGAGCCTGGGCCCTCCAGTCATGTTCCTGATGAAGCTCAGCTGTGTGAGGGGACTGAGTCAGACTCGGACGACTCACACCTGATGGACTTGCTAATTGATGCTCGCACACACAGGCAATTAGCAAGAGTAAATCAGCAGCAGTCAATGGGACAACTCCAGAGAAAATGGAGAAGGCACTGAGAGGCAATGCATTGGAACTGCTGTATAAAAAAAGGAGGTGTGGGCAGTGCTGGTTGCTGAAGGCAACCGTTTGTAAGAACTTCCAGGGATCATGGTCTGTTTGTTTTATCGATAAATGTCTTGCTTAACTCCTGCTGTTTGCTTTTTTAACCAATTATCTGTTGGAAAAGTATTCTGTTGTTTTTGTTTTTGAGAAAACTTATCAGGACTGTTTTTGAAATAAAAAGGGGTTGGTTTTCCCAGCCTACTGTTAAAGAGGGGTTTGTTTTTGTGATGCAACAAAGACGGACGTAGGCTGGGACAGAACACAGGGACACTTGCAATTTGCATATCTATCGGCTAGCTCAGCCTTTTCCAATCTAGTGCCTTTGGGACGGCAGCTCCCATAATTAGCCAGCAGTTACCATATAGACCAGACAACTGAAATCTGCAGAAATCTTCTCTTCCCTTTTCTAGCACAGCCTGTTTAAGATATAATTTAATCCAAATTAAAAATGTAATATGCCAGTGGTGGCGAACCTATGGCATGCGTACCAGAGGTGGCACTCAGAGCCCTCTCTGTTGGCATGTGCACCACCGCCAGCAGCAGGTCCATCAGGCCACCACCATCGCCCGGAGCAGGAGCCCCACCCAGCACAAAGGAGGCGAAGCGGCCAACTAGCAAGCTCGAGTAGAGGTGGTAGAGCAGAGGTCACCAACCATTGTTGATTGGTGGACTGAAAGAAAAGGGGGAAGCATTTTGCATGCGTGCAGGCACGCAGGGGGACGTGAGCACACACGCGCTGCAAATGGGGTGGCACTAGTGCCTGCGTGATACTCACTAGACCTGCCCTGTTCTTGCGTGATGCAGCGCCTTGTATCTGCACCCTGCGGTGCGGCGGCGGCAGTTTTTGAACCTTCCAGCATGGTGGCCTGTTTTTGCGTGCCAGAGGCAGCACTCAGAGGCGCCTGCCTGCCTCCCTGAGGGCACCACAATGATGATGCAGCCCTGGCACTTTGAGATAAATAAATGGGTTTTGGGTTGCGGTTTGGGCACTCGGTCTCTAAAGGGTTCGCCACCACTGTAATATGCTATCCTACCAACATAGGTATAAATGCTAATGAACATTCAAGAAGTAAAAATAAAATGTAGTAGCTTCCGATTGCTAACTCCATTTGGTTCTTATTGAAAGCAAGGAATAAATATACATTCAGACATGATGAAGGGTTTTCACACTGATTTCAGTGGTGCCAAAATGAAATTTTGATCAGCTTTCCCAAATCTTGACAACCTGAGCATATGTGGACAGCATTGATAGAAGAATGGAAAGCCCCTTTAGCTTGAGTATATCAAAAGATTAGGGTTGACAAGTTGAGAGAAAATAATAAAACTCACAGAGTTTCAATACTATTATGCAGAGCTAAAGCTTCAATCTAGAATTCTTTTCTGCCAACTGAAGGAAAAAAGATTTGTCATAAAGTGAACCAGGTAAGTTCTTTGTTTTGTATTGACTAAAGGAAAAGGAAAATCAAATGGAAAGAAAAGAAGTTTCTTTTTTCAAGGGCAGACATAAGATAACTTTCCCAGTTTTCTTCTATTAGAACATTTAACAAGACCTTTATTACACAAAGTGATCCACTCTTTTTCTTCTCTATTGAGTATTAAATGAATGACTTAACCACATCTTGGACTCTTCCAATACACCTTTAAAGGTCACTTTACATAAAACATTACTCAGACTGGATCCGGTTGATGCAGTCTGCAAAATCACTGAAAACTTTAATTAGTTTAATCTGGCATATCTCATATTTGTGCTCACACATTCTCCCTGCATTAGGGTAGGGTTCAATTTTAACTTAAAAGCTAAACTAATGTAAACAAACAATAGCTAAATGATCATTAAAAGACTTAGCTAAAACTCCTTCCCTTCAGTTTTTCCTTGGTAGAAAAATGTATAATTTGGGAAAGTCTATTGACTGGAAAATAAAATAATAGTAGTAATTAAAAGGCCATTTTCAATGAGAACTTTTACAGCAAATAAGAAGCCACTGAGTTCAACAAAACCTCTAAGAATGCAGTGTTGGATCTTACCAATATAATCAAATATAAAACAAGGAAATCAAACCAAATCTTTATTACAGTCATAAACCAGCCTAAAGGTAAAACAATATATTGTGTTGTTAGCATACAGACAAAATTATGAAATTGATATATTAATAAAATAGCAATCATGAGTTATAAATTACCTGTGTCACTGATGGCACATATTTGAACATTTTTTTAAATATAATTACAGATGAATAAACAGAACAGTGAAAACACTTAAGTGAATAGTTGCTGTGATTTTCTTTATGCCAGCTACAGAGAAGATATCATTATTCTTTTTTTTCTGTCAACAAATTATCTGTCTCAATCAAAAGACACGGAGACTCAGTGGCTTAAAGACACTGGATGTCTGTGCTCTGGCTAGTTCGAGTCCTAGCATCAAGTGACAGAGGGAGCTCCCATCACTTGCCTCAGCTTCTGCCAGCCTAGCAGATTGAAATCACACTACATGAAACTGCATTAATAGATATTTCTTCATTGGGAAAAATAATGGTGCTTCATGCAGAAGTTATTGATCCAATTGGTCCAAGACCTGCCTGAGTGTAACACCCAGAAAGCAGCATGAGTGGATGGGCAAAAAAACAAACAAACCTGGATGATATTGCAGATTGCTGTTGGCTATTCTGAGTGCAGAACTAGTTCTCTCCCTGTGATGTACTTCTGGATAGTGCGTGAGCGTGAACTGAACAGACTAGCAGCCTTAGGAAGCCAATAACTACTCTGTATTACCCCTGTAATCTCCTGGCTAATGTACCATCACCATACTCTAAATAAATAAATAAATAAAATCTGTCTCAACATCTCATGAAAGTGGGCTATTTCTTCCCATAATTCAGAGATGCTATTTTAATAAAAGCATCCTAAGATTCTGGTATTTTTTTTTACAGAGATGTTATATGGGCTCAAATTCAGTTCCTCAACTATAATTTCGTTATGCTGTTCACAAGTACTTTTATTCAACCAGACATCCTCTATTTGACAACTGTTTGTTTGATTTCTTTTTTTTCTAAATGAAGAACTTGGTCTTGGTCTCTTCTAGCATTCATGCAGCCTATGCTTACCCTGCTTAACAATCAGAATTGTGTTTTATGGTGTACATATAAAAAGAAGATTCTGTTTTAACAAGTTTTATAGCATTCAAGCTTGATATGGGTTTTTAATCTGTGGATTATTATTAATATGATTTATGGTGTTATATGAGAAATAATAAAACTTCTGGTAAAAAGAATTTCATCTACACACACAGAGGATAACATGGGTCAATTTAATGAAATACATAATTGTGAGAAAAAGTATGGCCTTAATTCAGTAGCTGCCTTACAACAATTACTATGGGACAAGCAACAGCATGGAAAACATTATTAGGATTTTGTTATATATGCAATATTTCTGAGGTGACACAATTAATATTTCCTAGACAACCTGTCTCCCATTGGGCAGAGATATTTCTTTACTTTGAATGTGATGAGAAACAGAATGATCATGGGTGGATTGCTATTGTTTCAGTTTTAAATTATAGAAGAAAACATAATTTTATTAAAACATATTTAATATGTTAATCAACTGCATTTTGTAGAATGTATTGTTTTGGCTCCTTGGTTTGCAATGTTTCAACGTCGCATTGTTTTATCTTCCTGCTTGTAAGTTACCTTAAATAAATAGATGAGATAATCATTTAAAATAAATACATGAAAAATGCTAAAACGATTGGATGGGGAAACTTAGAGCTGTATATCTTAGTATTGTCATCCAATAAAACTTCAGAACCCAAAGAACATAAACTATGCTTTTTTTGGGGGGGGGGGTGTTTAATCAAGGAGTCTGACATATAAGTGAAATAAAACTGCGGCAGCTTTAGATCAAAGGCAGAGGAAAGATGGGAATTTCCTCACCTGTGTTTCTAAGGGAACAGTCAGAATTAAGTCGATAAACAGAGCAAGAGTTTTCTGGTTTTAGTAATTTGTGCTCCCACTATAGAGTCCAGAATAATTGTAGCAAATGGGTTAAGCTGATAGAAGTATTTGATGGTATTGTTGTGGCAGCTTCCATACCTAGTATAAATGTGCCTGATAAGTCATGAGCTGAAGAAGAAATGCCATCAAAGAGTCTTTGAACTTTTTGATAGGCCCAGGAGATGCAGTCCTTAAATAGTTATTCAGCTATTTTCTGATTGGTAATTCAGGAGAAGAATCAGGTTAATGCTTTCACTGAAAGGGGAATGAATTAGAGATGGGTGACTAAAGATGAATTTCAAAAGCAATCAGCTGGCAATGGGACTTCAGATGCACTCTGATTTTTGCAGAGAGGAAAAAAAGAGATTGGGGGGATGTTAATTTTCATTGTGTCCAGAAACAGATAACAAGGCATCCTTATTGTTAAAAGCAAGGTTATACCGATTGAGTTTACAAAATCGCTTTTCTTCAGCAGACAATGGAGAAAATCATACACATTTCCCAAACCTCTAATATTATTTCTGTTACTCCCTTGGGGAGCAGTGGGGTGGGCTGCTATTGTAAGGAAACAGGGAGCTAGGGGAAAAAAAAACCATTTGAAATGAACAGAGGAGATTGATCCTGAAAGGACTGGTCCTTCCATCAACAGGTATAAGTTGCAAAAAGTGACTGGTTACTTCAATGGACTTTGTAATAAATGCATTTTTTTTGATGATGTGGTAAAAGGACTGAAGCCATAGAAGATGTCCCCACTTTAAATGGCTCACTAGCTACTTCATGCATTCTTTAAAGCAGAGCTCCCAACCTTTCCAGGCTGGCAGCCCGGAGGGAAAGGGAGGAGCAAGGAAATGTGTGCCCATGCACTCGTGCACCTGCACATGTGCGCAAACAGGCACGCACACAGTGGTGGTGCTAGTGCCCATGCTTATGCGCAAGTGGGCCATCTGCACTCACAGTGGCACTGGCAGCGGTGCTGGTTCATATGCACTTGTGCAAACGGGCCACTAGCGCCTGCACGCCCATGCAAACAGGCCACTGGTGCCCATGCCCATGCCCAAATGGGCTGCTAATGACTGCACGGCAGCGCTAGCATGAGTGGGGAGCATACGTACATGTGTGCACACTCACCAGCCATTCCCACAGTCTGGTAGCCAAGAGGCCACAGTGAGTACCAGACCACTGCCCACGGGTTGGGAAACCCCTGAATTAAAGAACACTAATAAATACACATTAAAGGATTGTAATAATCTAGTAATATTTAGTGGAGGGGGGGAATGAATTGGTGTTGACTCCTGGTAATTGCCTGGACAAGAACCTGCAATTTTCTTGGCAAGATTTCAGAAGCGATTTATAGAGAAAACAACTGGCCCAAGAGCGCTCAACTGGTTTTGTGTCTAAGGCCAGACTGAACTCACAGTGTTCTGGTTTCTAGCCTGGTGCCTTAACCATTACAATACACCAGACTGGCTCTCAATAAGTTGTTCAATCTGAAATAAAATCAAGAAAGGTAGCAAGGGAAAAAACCCCAGGGCAGAATCAAGCAATAACAGAGAAAACATACTATATTGTCTGCAAAGAACTGAGCTTCATCAGGCTTTGCACAGACATTTCTAAATAATTGATTTACTTTTTAATGCTATTTATATCCCACCTTTTCTCTAAGAGATATTAGGTATCTCTCATTTTACCCTCACAGCAAACTTAGGAGAAGAAAAGACCCCACCCCCCCAAGTCACCTTGCAACCTTACAGATGAAAGAACACTTGAACCATGGTCTTTAACCACTGCACCACTCTGATTGCTCATAAAATGCTCCCCTATGTATAGTATATTCGATCTTAATTCTATATTGCTAATTTTCAGACCACTTCTCTTGGGAGTGGATGGTGGCTCCTAAAATACTAGATTTACTTCAGAATTATTTTTTTTTAAACAAAGTGGACTACTTCCTAGATGGGTAGGGAGTTTGCACTTTGTCTACATTGTCTCAGATTGCAGTTAAACCTTTCTCCAGAAAATCTGAGGTTACATCATCTCATTTACTTCCATGTGGGAATAAACAAATTGCTTTAATTTGCGTTTCCCAGAATATAATTGGATAAAATGTGCACATCAAATTATCTTTCATAAGTGAGATGCAGTCTGCCAAATATCAAACAAATACATACTTCCACATTTAGGCCTCTTAATTTTTTTTTAAAGGGTTGCTTTGAAAGGTTGTGTTACTTGAAAGAATTAGATGACCTTTGCAAGCATGGCTACATCCTTCTGAAAGGATGAATCTTGCCAAGTTTAATACAGATAAATTCAAGGCAGATTATGTAATGGACATTTTTTTAATGATATGAGGAAAATGAATTAACTTTTTTCCTTATACCTTGGGAATTAAGTATATGAAACAGAGGTAGCTCAGTGATCCTGTGGTCCATGAAAGTAGCACCAAAGATCTGCTGTGTGAGTCCCAGGATAATTTAAAATAAAAAGCTTCTCAGGCAAAACAAAACTTGTCTTTCAATTTCATGAAAGCCTTGCCCAAAATCTGAACAGATTTGTGGCCTTTAGATTTGGACTTTGTAAAAATTACTTCTTTTCTTATTTAGGGTCCTGTTATACCAGTATTATCTGGTCAAGTCACATATGACACTGTGCTGGTAGATTCTACACTACTGGTAGTGTAGTATAGTAGGAGCTGTGGTGGTGCAGTGGTTAGAATGCAGTACTGCAAGCTACTTCTGCTAACTGCCGGCTGCCAGTAGTTCAGCAGTTCAATTCTCACCAGCTCAAGGTTGATTCAGCCTTCCATCCTTCCGGGTTCGGTAAAATGAGGAGCCAGATTGTTGAGGGCAGTATGCTGATTCTGTAAACTGCTTAGAGAGGGCTGTGAAGTGGTATCTAAGTCTAAGTGCTATTGCTATTGCTACTAAGTCAGCTTAACATGGTAATTATTAAAACAGATGGCATTTACATAGTTGCCTTCATAAAGGAAAAGGACATAGTTTGATCACCCTACCATTAGGCAGAGTAGCTATCTAGCTCAAGTGATAAATTCTTGGAAATGTGTAAACAGCAGCAGCTAGAGGCCCACCTACACTGGAATGTCACGCCCAGTTGGACTGGTGACTACGCTCCTGTGATCTAAGTAATAATAATAATGTTCAATCAGTGATAAAGTGTTCACAATTATCCTAAACAGCCCAGATTTTTTAAAATAACCCAAAGCCTGCCCAGACCAACCCCTACACTTCGATTGCTTATCTGGCAAAGACAGGAATGCTCCCTCTATTCATTTGCTTAATAACACCTAAAGATGAAGCTGTTACAAAAGGTATTTCATCCAGTAGTAAAAATGTTCATAACACTTTTCTTACATTCTCCAATACTTCAAGAAAAGTACAAATGCCTAAGTAGTGATTAGTAGCTAAGCATAATGGAAGGGAAGGGAGAAAAAAGCAACTGAAAGTTCCTACATAGGATGATTTTTCATATTTTACTTTTTTCCCCCTGTGTTTCAGTATTTCAACTTTTCAATATCTATACTCCTTATTCTTCGCTATCAGATTGAAAAATGCAAAGTGATAGTATGTTTATAATTAAACTCACCTAAAAAGTACACAGGTCTTACATGCAGAACAGCCCCAGTATGAAACTGAACAGTATTATTTAATCTGATTTTTTTTAATTACTGTTTTTCTTTCCCTGAGAATTCTCACTTTTGACAGGGCCAAAGCAATCAGAGAGGAAAAACAAACTTGTAGATATATAAGTGAGTAGGAAGAGTCTAGATAGTTTCGCTGAATCTATTGCTGTTACGGTAAATCTGATTTTACCAAGCTAACTACGGGAAGTGAGGTAAGTGAAAGTGTATGCAATGATTTTCTTCATTTGCATGTCATCATTATTTGATTCATTGTATGTCAAGTCCATGCATTATAGTCCAATAAATTGATGTTTCTCTATAATAGTTTGCTGTAAGGACATTTGATTATTTATTTAAACAATATTCCTTACTGCTGAGCATCTTTATTTATAAATGTCCTCCTTTCTAAAGTTCACTGTCCTTTCTTATGGTACTTTGATGGCCACTCTGGAATTGGGAGGGGAACCATTTTGTTGTTCATCTACTGCAGCAAAATATCTTAAATGCTGTTTTTTGTCCTGTTCCATGTTAACTGATAATTTGTTATCTCAACATCATTCCTAAAAGCAATGGGATTGGGAGCCTGAATAAATCTAACTCTGCTGTCTAACGCTGCTGGAAACCAGTACTCTTGGTCCAAAGGAAAGAAACAAAATCCAAACTCTTTTCCCTCATGGACATCTATTTTCCTTCCAAAATAAGGTGCATGGAAGTTTGAGGGTCTGTTTATCCTCATCAACTATAGGTACAAACTAGCTGATGTGGAAAAAGGCACTTCTTTTTAAGTCCATTAGTCTCAATCTTCAAGGGTGACAGAAGAGAATAAATTGTGAATATGAGACTGCTTATAATTCCTTATTGTGCTTCTTCTTGAAAACATTCACCACAGTTTTCAAATGTTCTTTATAATCATTTACTACTCTTCCTAAAACCTGTCATCTTCAGACTACAATTTTACCCAATTCACAATATGTTGAATTATATTCTCCCAAGTACTAAACTGCAGACCGTAGAAGTGAAATAAAAATTCAAAACCAGGTTGACACCACAAGATTTATCTCTCAAGGTTGTGGAGATTTTTGGCTTTGTTTTGAATATCAGGGAGTCTAAAACAATAAGTAGAAATATGGTGAAATAAAAATATGAAATGTACCTGCTTCTCTTTTATGGCTATCTCATGCATTATATTTTGTGGGACCTCAGCAGCCCCACCTTCTAATTTAAAGGCATAATCCAGTATTGAACGCATGTGAGATTGTGATTTAACAGAATCATGCGAACCATCTTGAACAGCCAGTTAACAGAGAATAGGAAGAGATGGGAAAAGAACTCTACTGAGGGCAGTAAGAGGGAGAGGTCAAGCATCTCCCAGCATATTCTGGTATTAACAGTGCCACTAATCATGATCAAATTACAGGTAATCAACTATTTGCTGGATTCCCAACTTCCTTTATTCCTCCTGTAGACCTCAGGATGAACTCCATCAACAAGATAATAAAGCCAGCAGATTTAATTTCTCCCAACTGTTTCAGTGGGGGGTTTCTCAAACTAACAAACAAGAACAACTGGAAAATTGCTGACTTCTTGTAGAGAGAGACCTACCACTTATTTTCTACCTGATTGCTTTTCTTTTTTTCTTCTTCTAAAATTGTGTGTAAATATGGTTCACTTTGTTTGCCACCCTGATTTTACCTTTAAGGAAAAACTGACAACTATTTTAAAATGTGCAAATACTTAACATTACTTTGAAAGCTAAACAAGCATTAATTTACTCATATAAACAGAGCTGTGTATAAAAGTGAAAATATGACGTTGAACTATTAAGTTTGAATCAAATGTTGGAACCGTAATGTTTTAACCTACTAGTTGGGTCAATACTTTCTAGAGGACTGTCAAATATCCTGTGACAAATCAGAGGAATCTGTGCAAACCTCAAACATCACTCTAGGACAGGGATGGTCAACCTTTGATGGCTTTGGGCCATCAAACCCAAGAGCTTCAGGCAGTGGGAGGGTAATGCAAACAAATTAAACCTGTCATATCTGGGGTGCAAAATATCCAATGACTCTTATTGCACATTAATCCAGTCATTGCCATTGCTAAATTGACATCATTTCACTAGGATTATCTGTCAGTAATTGCTTCATTGAGTTCTTCTAAGCTTCTGTTTTTGTATTCATTGATAGTATCTCGGTGCTTTGTCTTGTCTCAGACTTTTTTCCTTCAATTTTTTTCAAACATCAAAGTCTCCTTCAGTGATTCTTGCCTTTGTGTTAAGTGTCCAAAATACTTAAGCTTTAGCTTCATTATCAGTGTTCCCAGGGAGCTGTCTGAGTTTACTACATGGTCAATACATGGTAGCAAAAAAGAGACTGTCTTTTGGTCTCATGAGTGTCTGGATTATAACCCAGATATGATAGTTCTCAAATGAATAAAGATGAGCTTTTTGCTTTTTTTTTCTGCACTTTTGAGAGAGTCATTAAGCTGATTTTTTAATAATATTATTATTAAATATTAAAATTAAAAAGATAAGATACTGACCAAAGAGAGAAGCAACCTGGAATTAAGGAGAAACTTCCTAACAGTGAGGACAGTTAACCAGTGGAACAGGTTCCCTTTGGACATTGTGGGTGCTTCATCACTGGAGATTTTTAAGAAGAGACTGGACAGTCACTTGTCTGAAATAGTATAACATAATGCTCCTCTGATCTGCATTGATGTTTAAGAAGCGTCAGTTTGATTTTGCTTTATTTAAAAATAGTCACTTGTCTGAAATAGCAGGGAGGTGGACTAGAAGACCTCCAATGTCCCTTCCAGCTCTATTCTATTCTATAGTCTAATGAAAAGAAGAGCTAGGGGTGACATGATGGCAGTGTTCCAATATTTGAGGGGCTGCCACAAAGAAGAGGGGGGGGGTCAACCTATTTTTCAAGGCACCAGAAGGCAGGACAAGAAGCAATGGATGGAAATGAACACAGAGAGAACCAACCTAGAACTAAGGAGAAACTGCCTGACATTTAAAACAATCAACCAGTGGAATAACCTGCCTTCAGAAGTAGTGGTATTCCAACTACTTCTTGGAGGCTTTTAAGAAGGGACTGGACAACCGTTTGTTGAAAATGGGATAGGGTCTCCTGCTTCAGCAGTGGATAAGATTAGAAGAACTCCAAGGTCCCTTCCAGCTCTGTTATTCTGTTAGAGTACAAACTTAAAAAAATGAAAGAAAAAAAAGAGAAAAAAAAGTAGAGAAAAGCAGAAAAAAATGCACATTTGAATATTCACATTAACTTGTTTACTCAATTTTTCATAACACAGTCACTTGGACACGTGGCATATACACACCAGGATAGGATATAAAGGATTACACAGGTATAATAGGTGACCTTTTGCATACAATTTTTCACTGCATTCTCCATTTTCCATAATATAGTTACTTGGCTACTTCAAGTGGTATATACGCACCAGGATAGAATATGAAGGATTACACAGGTAAAATAAATTACCTTTTGTGTACAATTCTCCACTGCATTCTCATTTTATATGCTCTTTTTTTAAAAATAGAAATACATTGCAAAATTCAGAGTAGCATACCACCCGTAACATAATGCTCCTCTGATCTGCATTGATGTTTAAGAAGCGTCAGTTTGATTTTGCTTTATTTAAAAATGCAGAAGGTGTGAACGATCTCTTTCCTAGTTCCCCACCATCCTTTCTTATATAAGTTGAAGCCAGGTTGTTGGTTTTTTTTAAAAAAAAAATGGAGCACAGCAGGGAAGAACCTTTTTAAGAGGTGCTGCAAATGTTAAAAGGATTATAGCAACAGAGGGAATTTGGCTATAAGACACAGCAATTAGAATACTGAAAAATAGTGAGGTAGTGAGATTGAAGGAACAAAACAATGGGGGGGGGGAACATGTTATATAAACCTTGGTGCTTATGTTCAGCAACATGCAAGCTACACTTGGGAATATGCATTACACTGTCAATCATGTAAGGGTTTACCCTTCCTTCCTTTCATTCTGGGGGAGAGATTTGGTGTGTATTGTGGGGGACACTTTGAGTACTCCTTTAGTCCTTCTAATGGAATCTCTCTTCTTTGCAAGAATGTACTGTATTTTTCTATAAAAAGGAAGCTCATTAGTATTTAATATCATGCACATTGTCTTGTTACATGTGGACTAGTTTGACTCAGCTGCCAAATCTGCTATATTACCACATATTCAAAATGAAACTAGAATATTAGTTAATCAAGGAGACATTAATTTATTTGAGGGCCCTGGCTTTTCCAATACTCTTAATTTGAGCAATATGACATGAAATTAAAATTATTGTCACATGCCACTTATCTCTAGTTCCAAGTCCAATGATATAAAATTATAGTAAATTAATACAGTTGTAAAACATGAACCAACAAAATACATTCAGAATGAGTTTGGCTCCAGATTCCCATTAACATGCTGAGAAGCAACTTTATGTGCAACGCTGATTTAATTTTCTCTCAAACAGTCCAGTCCACATTGAGGATACACATAGAAATCCAAGTTCAGTTTCACCCAGCAGACCACAAATGCTGTTGTTTTAAAAATCTGACTTATTTGATAGCAAATGTGTACTTTTTTGGAGCTGCTAATTCTAATCTTATACATTGTACTGTGCTGTCGTCCTGCTTAGTCCCTAATCTTCATCTTGTATTTCTTAATTTAAGATAATTTGTTTTATGATGCAAGTACCTGCAAAGGTTTACTGGTGCTAAAAGATCTAAACCATCATTCTTAGAAAATAATGGCTATAATGCAGCGATGAGATTAACTCTCCTATGGCTCCAGGGTAAAGTCAGACCATCCTCCATTTTGCTAAATATGGAGAAAGTAAACTGTAAGATAGACTTACACCCTTGAGTCTTACATACCTGACTGTTCTTCCTTCCTTCCTTTTTCAAATTCAGTGCAAAGGTCTGAAGAAGAGACATTCTTGCATATCCTTGAATGCAAAGTGGATCACAACTGTACAGGGCATCATTCTGGCTCCTGACACAAAATCCCTTTTTGAATTACTCTGAATGTGTGGAATCTAGGGAGAAAGAGGGCAGAATATATGGGTAGTGGGGATAGAAAGCAGTCCCATCTTCTTTCTCCATTCAATGCTCAAACATATAATAGTACAAAAATATGGAAATCGGTGGGATAGTAGTAAAAGATGACAAGGATATGCTTATTAGTAAAGCTAAAGTGGAAAGTTTTTTGACCATTCGGTGTGAAATTCTACAGACGTTTTTGTAAGCATATTCAACTTCAAATGATCATAGGCATCATCCACTCAAACAAAGTACCATATCATGATTCTTTTTCACAGGAGCTATGTAGGAATGCAGATCCTTTAGAAGGTCTTTATGGAGAATACTGTGATATTATAATGTGTGGGTAGGGAATGAGAGGAAGAGTTGCTGTCTATGAAATAATCAGGCAAGAGAGGCAGGAGTCCCTAGTGGCTTTAAAGTCAGAGAAAGAATTGAATGGAGTGGAGTGGAGTGGAGTGGAGTGGAGTGGAGTGGAGTGGAGTGGAATGGAATGGAATGGAATGGAATAGAATAGAATAGAATAGAATAGAATAGAATAGAATAGAATAGAATAGAATAGAATAGAATATTTGGCCAAGTGTGATTACTGTAGATACACAAGGAATTTGTCTCCGGTGCAGAAGGAAGGATGACTCCTAATTTATCACAATTAAAAGTGGTTGTGGGAAGTTGTACTATCAGACTTGCAAGATTTTGTTAATGTTAATTTTTATAATTAAGTAGAGTTAAATCATCTAATATGTTTCTTTTCTGGTTTACCTGGGAGGGGTTGAAGATATGGAGCTCTATAAGAGAGGTGGGCATAAAGAGGTACATGGCCACATCTTTTCATCCCATCCTTATCTCTTTATATATGGTTTTATAAATTTGATCAAAACTAGAATTTATATATTTTTGAAGAAAATCTGAGCAGAACCCTTAGTTGAGAGATATGGGAGAATATATCATTGAAGCAAATGATGGATTTACTCTGTGGGTTGAGCAGCTATTCAAAACCATATTAGCAAAAATTACAGTCTTCCTTCAAGTCCAGAAACATTTGATCCCCTACATCTAAAAAACACTTTTGTTTAGATGGAATCTTGTATTGTATCTGTAAGGAGTCTGACTTGCAATAAGGTTTATTTTCTTTGAAAAGAAATCAACTACTACAATAGAAATGGAACTAGTTAAGTATCAAGGATCACATAAATAAAGGGAACTGCCTGCAGCCTCTCTGTGTGAAAGCAATTCCATTTCACACAGTGGCAAAGCATACACTTGCCCTGAGTCAAGTAGCAACGTGACACTGGGGAACAGCCCTACCCAGTCAAGTGTAGGAGTTCTCCAAAGCAGTCAATGAAATCCACCTGCCTTCCATTATCTTGATTGTACAAAGAAGTCAGAGAAGTAAGAATGTAGAAGAATGTTTATTTTCCCACCTCAGATCAAGCAATATTAGCTAGATATTTTTGGTCATAGAAAGTTATACTATCCAAAGTCAATATTTAGTTAAAGGAAGATTTTAACCAAGGATTTGCTAGCTTTTAAAGTACACACTTGCAGCCCAAACTAATGCATATTTACTCAAGAAATAATTTTTAATTTTGGTGGCAATCACAAGGAACAGAAGATTGCACATTTATGATTAAGCTGGAGTCAGCAAAGCCTGTCCCTTAATCTAATGTTCTATGGTACTCAGCAGATTTTCCAAAATTTACCATAAATGACATTTCACACACAATTCTCAATATTGGAAGTCTTAAATACTATTTTGAAAAAATGTTGTGAGGAGACAATATTTCCCAGGGAACAGCAGGAATGGGATGTTTGGAACCTTGCTCTGCAATATGATCTCAGCTTGAGCTAGATCAACTATAAACTCTTCCCAATGAGCAGCATTGATACATGTTAGTTAGCTTTTCCGTTTAGGTGCTAATGCAAACATGTCATCTCAGCATACTAGGACAAGGTTGGATAAATTGTAATGATCCAAATATTGCTAAGAAACAACCCCCAGCTTCTTTCTATATTGCATCTGGAAGATCACAGCCTGAACAATCCTGCTATAGGAAAAACTCTTTTGAATTTTGCCAAACCAGTAGGATACCAGAATCTGTACTTTCTATAATTCCAGGACATAGTGCTGTGTTTTTTCATGGATGGCTCAAAGAGCCATGAGATTTTGCCATCATCTAAGTTATATAAAGACAAAAGACAATATCTAGAAAGTTTTTTTAGGCAATTTGCAGCAAATACTGTGAATCAGGAGGTCTCCACCTCTAAATGTATGTTCTATAATGTTATCAAGAATAAAAAAAGGCCAATGCTGAAATTGGCCCAATACAATTTTTGATTTATTTTATCCCTCAATTTACCTGAACCCATCCTGAACATAAACAGATTTCTCAACCATTTAACTAATGGGCCATCATATTACCTGCCATGAATGAGCAGTTCTGGAGGAAGAAAATAAATAAGGCATTTCAAAACAAATTAAGAGAAACACCAAAATAAAATTAATATTTCACTGTAGATTATTGTTCTTCCCTGACATTTGTTACGATGAAAGATGAGATCAACTCTAAATTCTCTCAGCATGATTTTGCCTAAAAAAGTGCTTCAATAACCACTATACTCATTAAAGGAATATAAAGCTGGTTTCTTTAATCAAGTATAAAATAGACAGATTATCTCTGGAAACTTTTAATGGACTTTCGCTGTTCAGGAGTGAATGAAACTTTAAAGATTTGTGTATAGATAAGAGATAGGATATGGAAATATATATATATATATATGTGTTAAGAGAAGGTGATAAGTTATTAAAACTGTTTATACCTGTAATAAATAAATTTATATATTTTTGGTTTTTTAGGACATTCTTATTTTTTTTCCTGAATTTTCTATTTTTTTCTTTTTATTCTTTCATTTATTTAGTTTATATTAGCTCGTACCTTTTAAAATTCAATGTTTAATAAAAGTATTATAAAATATCATCACAGACTATAAAGTCCTGTATGTCAAGGTTATGCATTGCAGCTATGCCTATTTCTGCAGACAATATTTGCTTTTCAAACTGCCTGCCATTATAAATATTAATGAAGCATGTTTAGAAGCCATTTTGATTAGCAAATTCATTAGCTTTGAATAGACAAAAATAAGTTCATGTCAACATTAAATTTAAGTTTATCTTCCAAGCTATAATAGGTTTTTTTTTAAAAAAAAAAAAAAGTAACAAGAAGCCTTTAATTAAAAGGGCCACATAATAACTGTTTTTTTTAAATGCTTCTATATTTTTGCCCTACTTATTTCATTTCACAAAATAGGACTAATCAAGTTAGGAAGCATTGTTTGCTTCTGAAGCACATTTAATTTACTAGATTTAATGTTAATAAGAAAAATGTACAGTGGGGGGTCTTATGAACAGGGAACTGAATATTAGAAACTCACAGAATGCATCATTAGCAGATATTTATTTGTGAAATCAATGGCAAGTGTGGCTATTATTTATTAGGGAATGTGGCATCTTTAGGATTCTTTAGATCTGCTGAACTTTAACTCTTCAAAGCTCCAAGCATCACAGCTAGTTGTGAGGGATGCAATAATATCAGGTAGTAGGGGTTACCTACTTTTGCAACAGCATCCGAAGGCTGTGGGGAAGGCATTACATAGATTATGATCCTAAACACATTACATAATACCCACAATGAATAAACATGCTTAAAATTGTGCTCCGTGTGGAAGAGTATTATGGCGTTGTCCCCAATCCAGGTCTGAGTCTGATGCTGAGGCCGATGAAGAACACCAGACATGAAACGGAGGTTTTGTTTTCTTTTATTGAAGCGCTCCAAGAAAAGGGATCCTGGCCAAAATGCCAAGGAACCTTGAACCACACAATTAAGAAAGCTCTATACTTTTTCACTAAAGGCGGGATAAGGCAGGATATATAACAAATATCATCTAATAAACATATATATATATATATATAACAAATATCATCTAATAAACATTTCAATAATAATCTAACAATTATTCTATTGGTCTCTAGCTGTCCCTATTCCTAAGCCTTGACTAAAGAATGCTTCAGAAGTTATCGAATACACATTTTATGCTTCTTTCAGCAGGGTGGACAAGCCACTTGGGCAAGTGGTAGGCCTTTAGGTGGAAATGCAGACAGCAGTGAGGATTAGAGATGCTTTACTGACTCCCAGGGATTTGCGTGAGACTGTCCTGAATAGAACAAAATACTACCCCAGATGTTGAGGAGCTCTATTGCTAAACATACCTAACAAATATATCTTGATAAGACCCACCGATCACAAGAAGATATTTTTCTGTATTAACAAGGTAGGATTATATCTCACAATGAAGTATGCATCGATCTGTAGTGGAATCAGGGATTGGCCAAAGACAGATCTATTCCACAAACTAAATAAACCACATTAAGCCTCCCCTTTAACTTTGCCTATTCCACATCTTGCTTGTAGTTTCCGAGATTCTAGGTCAGCTAAACGTAAAGTCCCACATGAAATTTCTTCAAGCAACTTAGGTCTAATCCCCAGAGCCCTTCAAAAATCCTTGCCCAACTCTAACATTTCATATGACTAAAGAAGGAAAATAGAATTGAATTTAAATGTGTGTTTTGCTGCAGCCCAGGAATTCGGTCACCATTTCAGTTTTAAGCATAGATTTTGGCCTAGAAAAAAGTTGTGCACTATATTATCCAAGGTCTTGTGTTTAGTAGGAATAAAACTGTCTTAAAATCTTATCTGTAAAACTACCTACAGTAAATATGTGTGTCCCCTGAATCTGTGTATAAAAAAAATGTTATACACATAATACTTGTGCAATAATTAGCAGCATTTGTGGACTTCTACCAGACTAGGGTAATTTTCCTTTCTTCCCATTATCCATGATTAGCAATTATGAATTTCAGGTTGGTAAATTAGGATAACCTGAATTCACATGTTTATTATGAATTCTTATCCTAAAAGCAGAAATATATAGTTTGGGAAGGAGAGATAGGAAAGAGGCCGTTTGTTTGACTGGCACCTTGTGGGTCATGCTTTTAGTAGCAGGGGTGAGGTCCAGACAAACTATAAATTGGATTTGAATGAATTCACCTTTAAATGCAAGTAAATGAAAGGCAAATGAATTACTTTAATTCAATACTAATGTCTTCCCTGTATTTTGTGGTTTTCCTTTTTTTGTTACATTAGCAATTACAATTTGGTGGCATTTTGAGGAGATGATCCACAGCCTTTAAGTTATCCTCCCTGGCTTAGGTTTTCTCATTTCCTCTTTTAAGAATAAAATGAAATGACCTCCTGTCCATTACCCTTAGATTTATGGGAGAAAGATACAAATGATGCTCACATAAAAAGCTCGATGCCAGGCTTTCGTTTTGTGAGCAGAAAAGTGAATTAGGGTAGAGACAATGTAAAGACACAAAGCGCTATTCTAGCAAGGTAAATGAAAAAGCAGCCTTTTTCACTTTTATTCCATTTTTTTGCCCCTAACCCAGTGGGTTGACAACCCTTTAACACCTGTAATTTTGTGCATAGTTAAAACAAAACCATGCCTACTCTCCCATCAATTTAAACACACTATGCTACACCAAATATGTGCCGAATTTCAATTAAAACAGCATGCACTTTCCAATAGCTGCCTTTGATTTCATGCTTTTGTGGGTCTAAAGCTTCTCCCTGCTGCAGCTTAATTAGAGAGGGCACAATGTTATAACAATGAAAGACAAAGGAAGAGGTTGACGTTAGCAATTGTTTCCTCATGTTTGTCCATTTCTCCCTGCATGCTCTATGGCTAAGGAAAAATAGCTGAGTATAAGACAATTGGCCAGAACTGGTTGAAAAGGTGAGGGGAAGAAAGGCAGCACATTTTTGCTCCAACTACTTCTGGCTTGGAGGAGATGACAAAGGCAAGGACAGATGAAACAATGCTGAGGAGACTGATAGAGGGAGGCCCTGGTACTCCAAGAATAGAGTGGGACAGTCACAGCTTTGGTCTCTATCCCTGAAGTTTTCACCTTTAAGGATCTCAGAGACACAACTTAAGGTGTGCAAGAACTTCTGCTGGACTTGAGAGAACTTTTGGTAACTAGGCAAAGTTGATTTCAGATGGATATAATAAAACAGATGCTGCTTAATGAAACTGGTCCAGTATCCGTGTGAATCTTGCGGTGAATGCAGAAACATGTACTACTCAAGATTTTCCACACATATGTTGCATTACTTGCAAGTATTTCATCTGGTCTGAATGTACAGTATGTCAATTTCAAACACGTCAGATCAAATAAATATTAATTAGAAACTGCATGTTTGTCTCGCCAAGATAAATACTACATGTATTTATATCGTTAAAAAATATATGAAGGGGGGAAAGTAGTTCTTTCCCCCACCTAGAGTCAATTAATTCATACATCTCATTAAAATTATGAATTATTTGGAATCTACAAATTGCTATTAGGGGCTTCTTAATTTTACAAATCTAATATTTCACAAGATAGGCTAAACAGCAGGCAAATGATTTCATGCTAGTTTTGTTCCTTTCTGCACCAGGAAATTTGCTCCAGTGTGTGTGTGTGTGTGTGTGTGTGTGTGTGTGTGTGCCTATAAATGTAATTTACTGCACAGTTTATTTATAAAGACCCATGGCAGTGCGGAATAAATAGCAATCCTGCTCACCATATCACACACATCAAAACACATTCAATTCCCATAATTAATAATAGTAAAAAGGAGCTGCCTTTGTGACAGAAGCAATAAAAATATACATTGTTTTTCATATTTCCCAAGCCCACAATGCATGTCCAAGAAAATTCATGGTTCTTTGTATCATGTTGTTCATGGTCAGCATTGCCATAAAGACTAAAGTAGTAGACAGTACCAGGAGGATTATATGACTCAGCCACTGGTTCAGCTCAAGTGACCAGATTTGTTGATGTACAGAAGTGCCCTGGGAGAAGACTCTGGGTGCATCCGAGTGCAGAGCTGAAGAGGCTAAACCCAGGGGATATGATATTCAATATTGCTGGCAATATGGAAATAATGTTGAAGTCCCTTATATTAGAAATAGTTATGTGAATTTCTAAAGGAGGCAACACTCTACGATTGGGTTTAAGTCTAACATCAGAAAAATGACAACATTCAGAAAGTAATGGGAATCCTATTCAAGCCTGCCTGAGGGCATAATTGTTCACCTAAAATTTGACACAGGTTTTTTAAAGAGCCATTTAAAATAAATTGTATTTGAGGCATTTGATGTTATTAATTGAGAGAATGGTTTTCTGTATCCTGCATGTTTGAATGACTACTTTGAGAGCAAGCAAGCAAGCTTTATGCAGAATTTTTGCCTCCCAGTAAGTTCTGCCTTTATTTGGCATTAACCCCAGTATTGCCCTCAATATTTATACATTTCTTTGTACATCTCTGACTGTCTTTGCTAAATTTGGTTCATGCTTCCTGCAGCTGATGAATGGGGTTTAATCCATAACAGCCAATACTCTTAGCACAAGCCTTAATATTGTTTTTGCACTGATCAACAACTAATGGGTTACATCTCTCAAAGCTGCAAAATCAATATGAATCTTGTACTTTGTATGATTTTTCCAAATGTGTTGCTTGATACAAGGGGGAACTTGAATGATTACAACAGCAGTCACTAGGAGTCGCAACAGTTTTCATGGTAGAGCCCCCATATAGATAATTATTGTCATTATTAAATGTTGCCAAAAATGCAACACTTTCAATAATTTTCAGAGCTATAACTACAGAAAAGGGACATATAAACAAATAAGCCTGATTCAAGGTGTATGCAACAATCACACGTTCGACCTTGCCAGGGCGGAGGCCATTGCCCAGGATGTCACCAAGGGCTGCCGGTTACTGAAGGTGGCTTGGCTGTCAGATGAGCACTCAATTAATCGCCACATAGAGTTACTGCCTGCTTATCAGGCACTAAGGAAGTGGGAACAACAGCGTAACAACTCACAATGAGGGCAACGCAGAACCAGAACCGCTGTCTCATGCAACAGCAAAGAACCACAACCAGCAAAGGGGAGAAATCCCCAGGACAATTTGTACAGGAGCCAATGATGGGAGGCGGGGTGCCACACTCACAACAGGGGGGTGGCCACAGGACAGGAGGCACTGGAGGACCATCCTATAGCAACGTGTACCCAGATACGTCCAAAGTAGGCAAAGAGAGCAACAAGAGAGGCGATGATTCCCGAGCTTACAAGTATACAGACAGATGCAAGACTATTAGAAGCAATACGGTCAACTGGGGCGAGTAGACCGGTAACGCATTCTATGAGCAGAGCACACAAACTTTCAGTCTTATAAGCAAGCTTTCGAACCTCTGGCATTCCACTCTGATGATTTCAGCAGTTAGCCGACAAAAGCTAAGTTTATCAAACAGTTGCTAGTTTATTAAACAGTTGTTTTTATATTTATCCCAGTGTTCAACTATTTTTCTCAACACACACACATACACACACACACACAAACATATACATAATCTCTCTCTCTAAAATGAGATGTATGTACAATTTATATTACATTGATAAATCTAGATGAATACCTAAATAGATAAATAATACTTTGATTATTCATGATAGAGGGAGAGAGGAAGACAAAGAGAAAGAGAAAACAATAGACTTTTCAGACTTGACCTTTAAATATGTTAAGTATACTTCTTAGAATTTCTAGCCACTGAAGAAATATTTCATTGAGAAATGTTGTTCTCAATTTGCAGATAGAAATATTACAAATTGTATGAGGGAGTGAGAAGTGAAATATTAGAAATATATTGAAATATAAAGATTATGTTCCCCTCCACAAAGAAATCATACCTATGTATCATGTATTTAAACCATGCTTGTATTGAATGGCCTTTTGTAAGATGTTTTTCCTCTGCACATATGTAAAACACAGGAAAAAAAATAAGTTAGGGAAAAAAACCCAGGTGTCTTTTACTGGGAAAACTAACTAAATTCCTTGCTTATTAAAGAGCATGATAGGTTTTCTGAAAGATCTTCACAGTTTTCAGTACTACTCTGAGAAACTCCACTGGTTCTGGAAAAGTAGATTGAAAATCTAAATTAATGTGATGCAGCATTTCTTAGATTTGTCATTCTTCTCAACCCTTTTGGGGAAAATGGAAAATCTATTGAGATAGGACATACATCACCTCTCTCATCAAATTTGTTACAGCTCCAAACTCTATTTTCTAAAAAGCAATAAGTTTCTTACAATAGCACTGAAACGTTATCTTAGTTCTGGCCACATAGCACCAGGGAGAAGCTAGTAAGCTAGAAAAGAAACCAGCAAGACATAAACGAGATGAATTTAAGTCTAATGAATGCAAGGAGGATGAATTCTTGATTTTTGTGAAGGGTCATGAGGCCCTGATTGCTGCAGTCTGGAACTCTGATGAAATTACTTGCTGAAAATACAGTCTTGGTTATCACCAGCTTAGAAACAAATCTGAAGGGCAGTTTTAAAATATCTTTGCTTGTACAATCTGGGGCTGAAAATCAGCAGCTTCTAAGTATGCACACAATGACATTTGCCTATCTGAGGAACTGAAATAAACTATGCATTTCTCAAGGAAGAGTTTATCCAGAAGCAGTGAATGCGCCAACACTAGAAGTTTTTAAGAAGAAACTGGGCAGCCATTTGTCCGAAATGGTATAGGGTTTCCTGCCTGAGCAGGAGGTTGGACTAGATGACCTCCAAGGTCCCTTCCAACTTTATCATTATTATTATTATTATTTTTTCCTGCCAGTGGCAAATGTATAACATTAAAAATGGAAATAACAGCTAACTCTCTGCCCTTTCAGGAAGCCTACAAGCAGCAGCTGAAGGGAATTATCCTATTCTGTTGAATAAGACTGGTGAACAGATTTGAAAGGAATATGACATCAGCTGCTTTCTTATTATTTTGTCGCTTTTAAAGTTCTAGGTATTCATCTGTTCCTTCTTGTTTTAAACTTAGTGGATAAACTTGTACAATTGCTTGTTCATTATCTTTGAGGACACTGCAATTTAAGTATTTATCGCTGGTAAATTATGTCAGCTCTATTGTCTTACTTAGAACACTAGCCTTCCAGATCTTTCACACACCAGATTCCTCCATAGACTATCAGTCAGCAAAACAAATATTATCAGACAGTGAGTGGAGGCCAAAGACAGGAAAAAGGAAGGCAAAAGCTACCCAAGGCTACTTGTTTGCAAATTTTCTTTTTCAAACTCAATCTTACCATGTTCAAAACTAAAAGTTCTTTTCTCTGCTTTAAAACTTTCTGCCAATTGTATGTAAGAGAACAAGTGTATCCTGTCACTAGATCGTCTCTTGATTTTAAAAAAATAACGCAGCATGTTTTTCATTATATTTTTCCAAATATTCTAAAACGCAGCACAATTCTAATACTGTATTGTGCGTCAGCTGTCTTTTATCTTGATCTTCAAGAATGAATTTCTGCAAAATTATTTTCTATCTCTCATCTAGAATAGCTGTGAACAATTTCTAATCATTATATAGTGATATTAGTCTATAATTTCTTATTAAAATCAAATCTTACCTCTCTTTCTGTATTAGTGCCAAGTCTCTGGCAGTTTTCCTCCCTGTAAAATAGAATTCATCATTTATAAAAGTTCATCCTCAAAACATTTACAATAAAAGCCTGATAGTCCATCAGATTCAGATATTTTTCCTGATGTAATCCTTTTTTATAGCTTCAAAAGCTTCCCTTGTTGTTATAGATCAGTTCATAATTTGTCCTTGTTTCTCTGTAATCCTTAATAGATTTTGTTTTTGTAGATATTCATCTCTTTTCTTGAAAAGAATAGCAGGTCTTTTTATACAAGTTGGAATAATACTGATGGAATGCTCTTTGCATAGCCACATTATCCATTAATGCATTATCTATCACTTGAAATTTCAGTTCCATTTGCTTTTCTTTTTCTTAATTTGTAAGGTAACCATTTCCCTGGTTTATTTACAAATTCAAAATTTCTTTGCTTTACATAATTCATTTTTATTTCCATTTCTTACTGTTAAAATTGATAGCTGTTGCTGTAAAAGTTTAATTTGCTGAGAGATACTTCTCTGGGAATTTAATTATTCTTCTTTTCTATTTATATCATCCAAAATAGCCTGTATTTTCTCTTTCCTCTTCTTTTTGAGTTCAATATTATGCTACATATAAAATAGCCTCTAATATAAGCTTTTCTTACATACCAAACCATTCTTAAATCAGTGTATTTATATAAATTATTTTTTTAAAAATATATTTTAATTTCTTTTTACAATGTTTCACTGTTCTTTTTTCTGTAATTCTGGTTAGCCTCCATCTAAAAGAACTAGATTTATTTTCATAAACTAAACTCACAAGATTATGATCAGAGAAAGTTTTTGGTAAAATCTCTCCTTTAGAGAACATAATATCCACGTTTTTTAAAGTCCAGATCATATCTATTCATGAAAATGTTTTTTTTTTTCTGAAAAGAAAGTGTACTTTCTAGAATTACCATTTTCTCTCTCCACATATTTACTAACCCTAAGTTGTCCATCAATTTTTTTTAAAAAAAAACCTCTTTAGTAATTTGCCTTGGGTGGTTTAATCTTTTTCTCTGATGTTCTACCCAATTGTGTGGAAAAGACTACATTCCAGTCCTCCAATAAAACTTTAGTTTTCATACTAATGGGCTATCAATATCTCCATAGGTTGTTTATCCTCATTTAGATTCCCAATACCATAGTCTGTCAATATAAGTTCTTGTTTTAGTGGGGGTTAAAATACAGTATAAAACAACTCCATTTCTTTTATTTTGTTTTTTTTAATTCCTGCTGAAATAAATTCTTTACCCAAATTTTTATACAAATTGACACCTGAATTTAAATTCAGAATCATCCCTTTCAGATTCCCTTTGCGTCTGTTGTGGTTGTGTTCTCTTTTCTGAAATCTTCATTTGGATCTTTTCCAATTCCTTAAACTTTCCTAAAAAAAATCTTGACTTTTGAGCAGAATTCAGTTGAAATGTCTGCTGTTTAAAACAGTAAAAATCACACTTTCTAACCCCCCCCCCACCCATGGAATCTTTTTCCGCTGTAATCTTTTAGTCAAAAAAGAATATTCCTATTTGCACCTTGATTGACCATATATCAAATTTCAAAGAAGTATATTGTATAGAACAACTTAGTATATAAATAATAAATTTATTATTTTTATAAATAAATCAAGATAGTGACCATACCTAATACTTTTCCCTCCTCCTATTTTCCCCTCAGTAATAACCCTGTGAAGTCAGCTGGGCTGAGAGACAGTGACTAATCCAAAATCATCCAGCTGACTTTCATGCCTAAGGCAGGATTAGAACTCGCAGACTCCTCGAGTTGTGAGCTATGGTGATGCAGTGGTTAGAATGCAGTACTGCAGGCTACTTCTGCTGATTGCCAGCCACCAGCAGTTCGGCAGTTCGATTCTCACCGGCTCAAGGTTAACACAGTCTTCCATCCTTCCGAGGTCGGTAAAATGAGGACTCAGATTGTTGGGGGCAATATGCTAACTCTATAAAAACCTCTTAGAGAGGGCTTTAAAGCACTGTGAAGCAGTATATAAGCCTAAGTGCTATTGCTATTGCTACTCTAGACAGGTGCATTAACTGCTATGTCAAAATGTTGTAAAATTTCCTTTTCCCATATTTGGGTTTTTTTACCTTATTCACAAAGTCGTTTAGAATTTCTTTACAACTTTTTTTTTTACTTTTGTTGTGGTGTAGTTTCCAAGAAAAATGAGTGCTGGGGAAGGGGTTTGGGGTGGAGGGATGTATTACACACACATTTCTCCAACACGCTGCAAACTGCTGTGGAAGTAAACCTGGGGCTTCTTTGAGATTTCCTTGAAAGATGGAAAACCAGTGAAGCGAAATACTGCTAACAATATTATTGTACAATGAAATATCAGACTTCCAAATGCTAAGGTAAAAACAGGAACCCCACAATATGCCCATTATGTCCCAATAAAATATTATGAGATTATTAAAAGACCAATAATACATTGCTCCTAGGATCTGGAATCCCATTGGCCAAATTTGTCCCTGCTTTGCAATTATTCCATTCATAGAAGGGACTTCAAAGCAGGACAAGCCAAATGGGTGAAATATCAGAATTCTAAAATGGATTTCAGGAGACAGGAAAGTTCTTTCTTTTCAAGTAAACAAATGAAGAGGGGAGAAAGATTCCACCCATTCTTACTCACCTGCACTGGAAAAGGATCCTTTCTGCCTTTGCTCGTCTTGTGCAGGATGATTCATCCTCTTTAAAGTTCCTGCACAAAAGTTCCTTGTACTCAAACCCTGCCTCTTTCTAAAAGACTAAAAATGGTCCCAAATGCTAATCCTCCATGTCAACTTAAGTATTATTCTGGAGTGCTCACATACTCCAAAGATGAACAATGTAGAAGGGCTGCTAGAAGCAAAAGGAACCTCCAGATGTGACAGTGAAGGCATCAGTAGTAACACTGATGGGTAGAAAGTTAATTCAGAATATAGTTGAAATGGCACTTCTAAAATTCTGTACCTTTCTCGCTCTCTTCCTCAGAATTATACCTGATACTGCAAAAAGGACCAAAATTTCAGGAGATGGTTTCGTCCCAAAGGTTACAAACTTTAATCCAGATGGTTGGGTGCAAAGGTAGAAGAAAAAAGAAGAAAGCATGACAACAGTGAAAATGCAAGTATCACATGTTTTGGAAATATCACATGTTTTGGAATTGTAGGCATTACAGTATTAGATATCTTTTAAATACTGTTCGGTTTATTTGTTTAAAGACAGATGCTGTCATAGTATTATTCTAAACAAAGCAATTTATCATGCTGGCTAAGGTGTAAGGCCTCAAACCAGTGTCAAATATTGAATTTATGATTTCTGTAGGGTTAGATCTCTCTCTCTCTCTCTCTCTCTCTCTCTCTCTCTCTCTCTCTCTCTCTCTCTCTCTCTCTCTCTCTGTGTGTGTGTTAAATGGAAGTTTTCAAGGTTGCTAGTCTTTCTCATCTTTCTCATGTGCTTGCACTTTGCTTGTAGCCAAAGGAAACAATAGGACTAGACTTTTCTTTATTTCTGTCAAATCAATGTCTTTCCTTTCTTTGAGACTCTCTGTGTTTAAAATCAATGTGGCCAGGTAAAACTGTGAGGCATCATTTTCACAGTTGCCAGAAGACCCTAAACTCAATTAATACATCTGTTGCCACATCATGAAAAAGTAGCAATAATCCAGATGTAAAAAATAACAGTCATGATAAACATTTTTTTTTTCATTTTAAAGAACACTGCAACCATGAGAATCCAAATAGATGTACACTACTAATCAAGTAAGGCCGTTTGGCTGAAGCAATTATTTAATCAAATTATTGTCTCAGAGGCAAGCTAGAGAAGTGGCAGATGCCATTTACATGATTTTGGACTGAGGTCTGAACAAAAAGGTATTTTTGTTTGATTACCTATAATGTCCTTTATGGCTTTGGCCATTGTTTGTTTTGGGACCAGCTACAGTGAAAGAGATTGGAGTTGGGTTCCAGGAAGCCATGAGTTCTAGTGGCCCCTGAGGCATAAAACCAGCTGAGTGCCTTTGGACTGTTCTCTTTCTGTAAGCTTTAGGAAACAGACAAGGGCAAACCACTTCTGAACATTTTCAAAGAACACTGCAGGGATTAATCCAAGGAGTCAAGATTGACTTGAAGGAATAACAACAACAACAACAACAACAATAATAATAATAGTAATAAAGCATTTAACAGAATAACCAAATTGGAAGGGACCTTAGAGGTCATCCAATCCAACCCCCTATTCAAGCAGGAGACCCTATACCATTTCAGACAAATGGCTTTCTTTAAAAGCCTCCAATGATGGAGCACTCAGAACTTGTAACTTGCTAACAAATATTAGAAATTTCTGAGGGTTACATCTAAATCAGGCCAGGGCTAACTATGAGATCATAGAGCTGTGCTCCTGTGGTCTAATAGTGTAAGATCACTTCCCTATCATTCAGTGCTCTCCAAGTAATTGATATTTGGTTGAAAAACAAGCCAAGGTAGCTAAATAACTCTAAAGTAGCTTAGTGGAAACAAGGATCAAGAACAATCTTTTCCCCAAACTTTAAAAAATATATAACATTCTTAACTTCTGAATAAAACTCACTTTGATCACTCATTTGATCACTGGCCTCAACAAAATTTCCTAAACAGATTATAACCAGCATCATGACCAAGTTGCCAAAATTACAAAGGAACTGAGGAATTCTCATTCAAGAATTCTCAGCCCAGGAGGAACTCTTTCATCCAGCTACACTCAGAGAGCCGAGATGTCAGGTAGAAGGAATGAGAAAGTAAAAAAAAAAAATCTACGAAGCAATCTTGTATTATCAGTTTGGGGTGAATTCTTTGTTTCAGCTTCACGACTAGCCTCTTTTCCCCCAAGTTTCTTCTGATCTATACGTATGAGTTTTTTTTTAAAAAAATTCCCTTTTCTTTCCAAAGTAGTAGCATGAACACTTTTCATTCTCACTTTCCTTTCTTTCTCCAGAAGGCCTCAAGGAAAAAGAAGAGAGGGAAGTAGCAGGATGGAGTCCCTAATTAATATCATTTTTAATGTTGAATTTAATGGTCTTCAGGGCTGTCTGGCTGTGAACCAGGCCCAATATTCCAGTAATTAATGTTCATTTCATGCTGTGGTTAAGAACCAAGGAGCCAAATTTCATGTCCATTTATTACTTTATTTTTTCAAATGAGGAAAATAATACAGACCTACCCAAAAATATCTTATATGGTTCTGACTCTGAGTTTACAGAAAGTTACTGCTAGGATTGATTGATTGATTGATTGATTGATTGATTGATTGCCACCACTACCAGTACTATCATCATCTCGTTCAAAATATTTCACATTTCAATAATTGCCATGCAATGCTGCAGAATATGCTGATATATCTCCATAATACATATGAGAAATTGAAAGTGACATATTCAACACCACTCTATACCTCTAAGTACTAAAAGAAGGCAAAGTTGGATTAGTTGATTCAACAAAAGGCCTCGGGCATAATGATCCTATTAGCTTTAGCAACAGAACATAGGAAAAAGTCTTTCCTCTTTTTTGCAATAAAAATAGAGGAAGGCCGATCTATATCTTTCAATTTAGAGCACAGGACTGGCAATGTGAAAGGATTCACAGTCTGCTGTTATCTATATCATGCATTATGTGCAACCAGGACAAGGCCCACCAATTTCTTTGACATAAGCAAAATGAAAAGCAATTGTGGCAGGTGGGGACTCTATTTCAGGGAACATGGCTGAGTTATTTTGAAAGAAACCCACAGCACCTTAATTCCTGCTCCCACATTTGTATTAAAATTGTATTCATTGTTAGATACATCTGTATTGTTACTTATTCACGTTACATCAGCAAGGGGCTTGCTTAGGTAGGCACAAGTCATAAATGACTGCTGTGCCTAGACATCAATAGAATTGGGCTGTGAATCCCCTTGAACAGCGCATAAAAATATATTACTACTAGGGGTGTGTTTGTATGTATGTATATGTGTGCAAATGCACCAGTTACATTAGCATCATCTGATATACTGCTATTCCAAAATTTCCTCAGGGAGAGAAAAAAATAGAGAAGCTAATAAGACAGATGGAACAAAAACATGTCCAGGTGCCACAAGAAACTGTCAGAACAATGAAGAACCTGTATCATTATAAGTGTTTTTGGTGTGTGTGTGTGTCTGAAAATACAGCACACCAGCATGACAAAACGAGTTGCTAAAATAAAATGTGACACAGGAAAGGCTTCTCCTTCTCCTCCCCCAGAAGGTGGATGATACAATTTAATTCTTCATTCAATTTAATACAATCTAATTGAACTATTCATCCATCTAAAACAAATCTTTTCAATTAAACCATTAAAAATAGAATGGACATACAAGACCAATCACTCATATTCATATTCGACTTTTCATTTCAGGAAATTAAAGCTGCTTAAATGTATTATCCAGGTGATTTCGTTATCATGGATTCACTGGAAGAGTCTTCTTCCAAAGATGAAGCACAGCCACCAACTCAGGGCATTTGTTGAAGTATTTCCAAGGGCTCTTTCATCAATATTCAAGGCTATGACAGATAAACTGCTACAGTATGCCAAACTTCCTGGTAAAAGGTGTAAAGTGGGGCAAATGATGAAAATGAAATTGCATCATAATGATATATGTATGCTTGAAATTTCTCCTTATTTCTAGGTTGTTTCCAAGACACTGTGTAATTGCAACAGGGCCTAGCAATAAGGGTCACTTTGGTTTAAGAGCAACTTTGTCACATGAATCTGTCAATCCCACCATGTTTCTTTATGTAAACAATAAAGGTTTGTTTTTATTTATGTCCTTTGAATCAATTATGAATTACTATATCTTGAGATCTGCTTTTTGGCTGAATCTGATACATACTTCTAATTATCTATCTACCTACCTACCTACCATCTGTCTGTTTGTCTGAGTGTCCATCCATCCATCCATCCATCATCTCTGTCTCTATGATAATCATCCCTACCTCTATCTAACTATATATCTATCTTATTATTAATAAGATTTAAAAGAGTTGTTTGAATGGCACCTTTAGGATGAAATGTTGTTTCTGTCCCTAGATTTTGTTATTGTTTTTCATGGTTTCTCTTAGTTTATAAGCTGCTTAGAGCATAGAATGGAGCAACCTAAACATCTTAAACAATATATAATTATTATTTATTCCAGAAGAAGTAGATAGATTGAGACCCTTTGACTTGAATTACCATGCCCCCAAAAGGGATCCTTGGGGAAACATTAAGTTCAATCTCTCATGCAATCAGAACAGGTTTCTGTAGTTAGGGTTTCTGTATCATTATGTCAATTTCATTTCAATCTATTGACTGTGATCTGGAGATTAATTTTCAGACAATACAAAAATTTCTTTCATGAGGAATAATATGAGATTTCTGTCATAGTGTCCTTGTCATCTGAAAGGAGTCCATTACTAAAGATTCACCCATCCATTTTTGTTGTGATCTAAATCTAAGGTTGTACAGTCTGATTAGCCCATAGTTCTTTTCTCTAATAACAATCCATGCTGTTCAGAAATAACATTCACCGTTGTGATAATAATGCAGTTATATAATATGGCTGTTTTCACTTTTAAATAGTGATAATGCATTTCCTGCACAATTCTAAATGTTAGCCATGGTTCTGTCCAGAACATACATTTAACACCATAGATAACCCACTTTTTAAACTTGAACTATATTGCTGATAGTTGCAATAATATTATAAAATCAGTATCTGAAGAATGCATTGGCTCTCTGTTGACTATTGGCCACATCAATCTGAAGAAATTGGTTATGATATCTATGATTTGTTACAACATGCTAAGTCAGGGTCTGATGACTCTAAATCAATCACTTGCCTCTAAGCTACATATTCCATGATCAAAGAAGCAAAGGGTTTTATTGTAAAGCTGGAATAGATCTAAACCCTGTTTCATTGCCTGCCAGCTATTAAGCCTATTCAATAGAAAATGAAGTACTGGAAAGTAGCTATTGCAAGCAGGGTCCTTAAAATGTTCTTCCCCCTCTCTTTAACCTTGTTTAAAATCCCTGGTTTCCTGTGAGAATCCAGCCATCTTCAAATACAAGACTTTGTGTGACTATTATGAAGTCCTCAACCATTGCTAGTGTTCGGCAGCATCCCTTAATGGATGGAATATAGAACCTAGCATAAGCAGTACCTGGCGAGTATAAGTGGTACATGCCTCAGTAGTAGTTTCTGAGAGAGGGATCTCCGAGTCCTAGTGGACAATCAGTTAAATATGAACCAGCAGTGTGCTGCAGCTGCCAAAAAGGCCAATGCAGTCCTAGGCTGCATTAACAGAGGGATAGAATCAAGATCACATTATAAGGCCTTGGTAAGACCACACTTGGAATACCGCATCCAGTTTTGGTCACCACAATATAAAAAATATGTTGAGACTCTAGAAAGAGTGCAGAAAAGAGCAACACATATGATAAGGGAACTGGAGACTAAAACATATGAAGAATGGTTGCAGGAATTGGGTCTATCTAGTTTAATAAAAGGACTAGGGGTGACATGATAGTAGTGTTCCAATATCTAAAGGGCTGCCACAAAGAAGGAGGGGTCAAGCTATTCTCCAAAGCACCTGAAAGCAGGACAAGAAGCAATGGATGGAAACTAATCAAGGAGAGAAGCAACCAGAACTAAAGAGTAATTTCCTGACAGTTAGAACAGTTAACCAGTGGAACAACCTGCCTTCAGAAGTTGTGGGTGCTCCATCACTGGAAGTTTTCAAGAAGAGATTGGATAGCTATTTGCCCAGAATGGTATAGAGTTTCCTGCCTCAGCAGGGGGTTGGACCAGAAGACCTCCAAGGTCCCTTACAACTCTGTTAGTCTGTTATGCTGGAGATGAAACTCATCACTTTCAGTTTTCTGCAGAACTGAACTGCCTACCTGTAAATGTTTAAGAATACTTGTTGGGAAAAATGAAGAAGTGCAAACCCTTACCCATTCCTCTTGGTGGCAAGATACCTAGTGCTCAGCTGTCATTAACAATGAGAAAAAAAATCAGCAATCTTGAATAGGATTACTGAAAAGGTGCAGGATGCAGCTCTGTTCCCACATCAGTTAACTAAAATTACTAGTTCTCTGCAGGAGGAATCTAGCAATCAGCAAGCAGTATCCCTGGAGGGAAGACTGGTATATATGTAAATTGTGTTGCAATATGAACAGTGGCACACATGTATACCTCAACTTCTGGTCTGGAAATTGAAGGGGGATAATTGTGACTGAAAACATTGCTCTACTTGCTCTCAACTACCTGTTGCAAAGTTCATGTGCATGTGCATGTTTTAGCTAACAAAAGCAGTGATGTACTCAATGAGGAAGTCTAATAAAGTAATTGATTGAAACCTAATGAAGGCTGACAGTAAACAATTTCCTCTTAAATGTTCTTCTTTCGTTATTGCAAGGGACATCTCTTGCCTGCCTTTTAATCAAACGGAAGTAGTATTTACTAGTGATTCACCTGCCTTTCAGGAATCTATGCAGCAATTTTTGTATATCAGCTGAACCACATTTTAACGATTCTCAAATATGAAGGTTATTTGATGGGAAAGTATGGAAGGAAATCTGCATTTAAATGAACAATGCAAAGATTTTGAGTCATGTATGAGTGAGATGGGCAGTTTCTAAATCTGATAAATCAATATATAAATTGAAAATTGAATTGATGTCAAACCTTTTTAAAAAAGTTCAATACTTAAAATCTTTTGCCCGGATAAGCATCTTTGTTAGCTTTGCCTCCTTAACATTTAGCTATTTTTCACTTTCACTTTTATGGAAAAATGTGTAAATTTTCATAGGGGCCTTTCAAAGAACAATGCAACATAATATTCTAGTGACAGGGCTCAAGGTTGACTCAGTCGTCCATCCTTCCAAAGTTCAGTAAAATGAGGACCCAAATTGTTGGGGGGAGTATGCTGACATTGTAAATCGCATAGAGAGTGCTGTAAAGCACTATGGGGTGGTCTTTAAGTCTAAGTGCTATTGCTATTGCTCATCCATAGCTCAATTGCCTCAGTTTTATGCCAGCATTAAAACAGAGAAATATAAAAATCTGTCTATTTCTTTCTCCAAGAAAGAAATATGAAAAATTGTTGATACTCATAAAATCTTTTATGTACAAATCTGTTTCCCATGCTATGGGAAAGGTACCTTGATGTAAGCACTGCAAAAAAACTCATTCAGCATTTAGCTAAGGTACCAGGGTAGTGAGGGAAAGTGGGTGAATTTTAGAATAAGTGACTGAGAGATCTGACTTCAATTCAGAGGCCCCCTTGTGAACTTCGGAGAGGCAGGGGTTTTATTATTTGTCATGCAATCTCTTGGAGACTCTGACTATTTGATAAGGTGTACCAGTTAGCTGTCCTGATCCAGCAACTCTTTATAGAAAGCATTGCAATACACTATAGTGACTAGAATCTGAAATTTTGAGGTTCAAGGCCACCATCAGCAATGAAAACTCACTTAGTAAGTTTCACTGAGTAAGGTGACTTACTATCTCTCAGCCTAAGTTACTTTCTACAGCTGTACCAGGTGAACCTCACCTACTGATTGCCTTGTTTAGCAACCATTCAAAATCATGATGGTGAAAAAATAACTTTTTGACTAATGTCCATATTTCTTCTTGCTAATTATCCCAGCATCGGAGTGAGCATTCCAAAGGGCAGAGGATTGTTGTTGTTAATTGCGAAGTCATGTCCGACCCATCGCGACCCCATGGACAACGTTCCTCCAGATCTTCCTGTCCTCTACCATTTACTGGAGTCCATTTAAGTTCACGCCTACTGCTTCAGTGACTCCATCCAGCCACCTCATTCTCTGTCGTCCCCTTCTTCCATTGCCCTCAATCTTTCCCAGCATTAGGCCATTCTCCAGTGAGTCCTTCCTTCTCATTAGGTGGCCAGAGTATTTGAGTTTCAGCCTCAGGATCTGACCTTCTAAAGAGCAGTCGGGGTTTGAATGCCGGCAGAGGATTAGGGAAAAGGAAAACACATAGTTGCAGTCATGTGATGTGCCACTTAACAACTGCTTTGGTTGATGACTGAGCTGCCAGTCCCAATTGTGGTCACTAAATGAGAAATACCTGTAGTTAGAAAACTTGGAAGAAACAGAACAATGTATGCTAACTTGAGCTCCTGAAGGAAAGCCAGGGTATTAATAAAGCAAATAATAAGATAGATAAGAGATACAAAAATCTTGCTCAATTGCTGACAATGAGTTCCACTGAAGGGCAACCAAATCTGGGCTGCAAAGACATTTGAAGGACTACTGGATGACAGTAAAGAGATACACAAAATTCTAACTCTAGTGATCATCCAATTTTTTGCAGCCCAGATGGAATAGACATATTTCACTGTATTCAGAAAAGGATATATTATTACTCCTTACAACTTCTTTTTCCTTTGCACAACCCCCCCCCCGGACCCCATCAGAATAAAACTATAATTAGTTCTCCTGTGCTCTAGTAAACACCAGGAGTCTTGAATAACAGTTCAGCAAAACAATGCAGCAATAGCCCACGTAGTACTAAAGACACAGCTAGTCAGTGCAGAAAAGAAGAAGAAAAAAGATCATAGGCACTTTTAATCCAGAATGGAACATATTATTTTTCCTAAAAAGCTTATAGCCTGCCAGTCAAACTATTATACCTTTGTAGTCAACTCTAGTTTTAAAGAAATTGAGCAAATGAAAATGTTCAATCCAATTGCAATAATAGTAAGGCCACGGTATTACAAATATAATGCAATTACATCCAGTACTTCAGTTACAAGCATTGATTTTCTTATCCTTTTGTTCAAAAATTGTGTTTATGTATTTGTTCAAATTCCCTTCTATGTAATGAAAACAATTCCAGCTTCCCAAAAAGCTCTGTTTCCTTCTAGCTCTTTCCTGAATGATTCTGCTTCATCTTGTTGAAAATAACCTGTTCCAAAAGATTTTACTATTTGGAAATCACCCAATGGGCTGCAGCAATCAAATCCGGTGGCCTGCCCAATATCCATTCCTTTGAAAAAAAAAATCCAGAAAAAAAGAGGGCTTGTTTTTCTATCATTTCCTCCCACATGCTACCAATGTAGGCCTAGTGGCAAGTTCAATCTAGTCATCCACTGAATTAAACACTTGGCTCTTTGGGGAGCCTTTTCAAATTCAGCCACAACTTTGAGCATTTTGTAAATAAACAGAGGCATTTAGTATAATTAGATGTCGCTAGAAATTGGGGAGAAGAGGAACTCATTTAGAAAACCATTTGCTATGGCACATAAAACATGCTGCACAAGTATGGTTCGGAGTGCTTTTGCTGCAGAACTACACAGGCCCCAGTCTTCCTGAACAATAACAATTATTCAAGAGCAGCTTTCTTTGTTCTTTCCCTAGTTCTGCTCCAAGGGCATTCTAGTCAGTCATATTGCAGGGGGGGGGGGTTCTTCCATTTAATCATGTCGAATTCTTGAAGACTGCCTTGACAAGTCTATGCAATTTCTTTGGAAAGATTTTTCAGAAGTGGTTTGCCATTGCCTCCTTCCTAGGGCTGAGACAACGTGAGTGGCCCAACTGGTCTCCTGGTTTCTAGCCTGATAACTTAAGCACTGCATCAGATTGGCTCTTATTGCTTGAACTTCCTTTAATCTCTTGGTTTAACATACCTAGTATCCAAACTTTGTCTCTTCTAACATGCTATTTTTAAGGATGAACTGTTTCAGTCTGAAGGCTACATATGGCCTTTGAGCAACATAACTCCACAAAGATCCAAAAGGAGAAGGACATGGATTACATTAGCTTTAATTCAATTTAAATTAATTCCAATTGCTTTTTTAAATAAAGCAGTTAATACGATTGATTTCCATGTACATAATAATATCGCCCTTTGGCCTAATTAAAAGCACAATTCACTAGCAATTTTTGCAGAAGCTCTGGGATTGCACATGTAGTTTTCAGAGATAACATGGGGTTCTGGGGGCTCAGGGTATCCCTCCCTTGATTTAAACCAATCCCACTTTGCACATGATCTGCATATTCTACATATGTGCAAGGAACAAAATTTACATAAATATCCTCAGGCATAATCCACAGTTAAACCCTTTGGTCACAATTAATGGCCAGAACACTACCTTTAATATATCACAAATGGAAGCAAGCTGAACAAGAAAACAACAGTTCTGCTAAAAACATAAAAAGTGAATGATATATTCACTTTGATTATATGCAGGCAAACCACACCATTGTTTGTTGTAAGAATAGGCAGTCCTTAGAAACTGGTAGTTTAAATTACCTGAATTGTAAGTAAGAGGAGCTCTTTGAAATATTGGATTAATGAAAGTTGACAAATAAATAGAGGCTGGCTTTCAAATCAAATTCCTTTCAAAGATGAACTCAGCTCTTGGCTGAAAAAAATCACCTCCATTTGTGAACCTCTATTAGTATTTTTTAAATTCTAGCTGCAATTGGATCGTCTCTGTGAAGCTACAGGATTTCTTCTTCGCTTGCTTCATGATGGGTTGACGGCAATGAAGAAAATAACAACTTGGCACAAGGGAATGTAGCTGCCCAATAATTTGGCAGGAAAAATTATAGATTTGACTTTTGAAGCTCCAGAGCAGTACGTAACCTTGCCTACAGCATATTAGCAAAACAGAGAAACTCGAAAAACACTTCATTTTCTTTGGGCTTGACAACTAGCTTTTATTTTCCTTGGCTTTTGTTTATAATGTAATTCTCATGGGGGGGGGGTTCACTGTTACGATCAGTAGAGTCCAACTCCAACCAAATATTTGCTGCAGTGGGAAATTTAAAAAAAACAACTTTCTCCCCCTAATTCTCCTTTAGAGAAGTACGGGAATAGAGCTTTGGATAACCCTCAGCTAATGTTCTAAAAACCCTTGTCAAATCTTGGCTAGCAAGAGCAACCTCTCCCTTCACCTGTAACCTATCAAGCTGAACACAGGGGGAGGGAGAAAAAGAAGAAAAGTGAATGGTAGGAGCTAATAGGCATCCAGCATGAGCTATTTTCACTTCAGTTTGTACCCAGCAGACTCCCAGTCAGTCTTTATATCCACACTAGAGCAAGCATACAAAATGCTTCATTCAGCTAGCAAGAATTTAGCTAGATGTTTATTTATTGAACATCTGCAAGGAATAAAGTCCTTAACTGGCAAAACAGGATGAAAAGAGACCAAAAACAGGAGGAGACAAAGACAGTCCTGAACAACAGGCTTGAGATTTACATTATCTACAGTATAGACTACTTAAGTGACTACTTAAGCGGTGAATGCTCCAACACTGGAAGTTTTTAAGAAGAGACTGGACAGCCATTTGTCCGAAATGGTATAGGGTTTCCTGCCTGAGCAGGGGGTTGAACTAGATGACCTCCAAAGTCCCTTTCAACTTTACTATTATTATTATATTATTATTATTATTTCAAAAAACACATAAATTGCTAGAAACATAGGAAACAATACTGTGGCTACCTAGCATACCTCCCAAAGGTGTGGACTTTGGTTATTTCTTAAACCGTTTGCAGTATGTATATAATAGCAACAGAACCAAGATGGGAAGTAGTACCTGGTGAATCCTCTTTTCTTCTACTTTGTGGAGGAAACAAATTGGTGAATGAGGATGATGGATCCCCCATCTGGTTGAAGACACCACTGTGCAAATGCGTTGCAATATCTAATTTGTGGAATAATGTCTTTTCATTTGCCACCAGCCCCCCATAGATGGTCATCAATAGGCATAAATGGGTAACAGAAAGAGTAATGAAAGGGGAGGGATTCTACATTGTCTTTGTTAATATTAGTCTGCCATTATCTGTGGTTTGAAAGTTGGATCTTAAAAAAGCAAGACAGGAAGAAAATCATTTAGCTGTGATGGAAAAGACTCCTGCAAATTCCTTGGACAGTAAAGGTGACTAACAAGTAAGTACTGGAGCACATGAGACATGTCAAAAAACTGCAACTCACTTATTTTGGCCATGTCATGGGAGGCAGGGGATTTTCTGGAGAGAGCAATTATGTTTGGAAGAGTTAGCGATAAAAAGAAACCAGGCAGTGAAAGAACACAGTGGCTGGACACCATCAAAGTTGACACCAGCCAGGGCATACGAAAACTCAAAGAAGCAGTGCAAGATCAGAAGATGTGGGGAAGCCTGGCCCATAGAATCGCCAAGAGTCAACTGTAGTGGATAAGATCACCATCTGTGGTTTTAGGCTTCTGGTAGCACCCTGGACTGGAAGTAGTTGATCTTAAGAGCAGGTTTCTCTGCTTTCAGTCCAGTAAATTATATTTGGAAGAAGATTAAAATAGCAACACAAAGATTCTGCAGAGTAGCCTACTGATAAATGAGGGATGTGTATATAGGGAAATTAAGATGGGAAGATTCTATTTCTCAGCCACTTTATATATGTAACGAGGCAGCAGGTTATCTCTTGCAAAGGAGGAGTAGTTGACAGTATTGAAAATGGTGACTCAGCTCCTTATCAGTTTGAGAACCAATTCTCATATCCTAAGTAATTCCTGCTGAGGACGCATAGCCTTGAAGCAAGAATTTCCTCTGCCCCTCCTATATAGAATATATGCCATCTGCATAGAGCATTGCCAACAGCAAGAAACCTCAGCTGGTTCAAAATGTTGCTGTTTGAATGGATAGATCTGAGGACCCAACACATCTGTTATGAAACATCTGCCATTTGTTTGTCCTCAGGCCTCATTCAAAATGCTGATTCCCCCCCCCAATCTTTAATACACCATCTCAGTCTAATGTGGTACCCATATCTCTGTGGACATCTCTATTGATGCCCAGCAGGAACCCTCCCTCCATTGATTTTATTATTATTTTGAGATTCTTTTAATTAAAAAAGAAAATGGAGCAATTGTTAGCTGCAAGAAAAGTGCCAGCCTCTAGCATCATCTTTACTGAAAAGTATATCCATGGAGTTATACTTTAGAAATGGCACGGGCAGCATTTTTTGTAAAGGGCGCTCTTCACTAGTTGCTTGGGCTTGTTTGATATTTGGATTTTATGATAGACATTTTAGGTCCAGAAACTGGATCAATAACATGTTTAAAAAATAGAATGCAATGTTAGTTAGGATGCCCTGCAATTCAGAATAAAACTATTTCCATCAAGAGAGATTTTTTGTTGATTGGAAAGCCTCACATATTAATTCACAGAATACCAACATTCAACAATACCTAAAATTACTACATACAGAATTCTATATGTTTACATCACATTGAGGGAGTAAGAACAGGGCATGTTGTCCATTTTTGACCTCTAAAAATGGTTGCTAGCCTGTTCTGGCAACAGGATGACCTAGCAATAGAAATAAATTTTAAGGTGGGATTTCGGATTACCTCCTTGATGTAATTCACAGTGGAAAGTTGCAAGTCACTTTATCTAAAGGATAGCTATGGTTACAGTTGTGACTCTTAAACATGTTCCTGGATATATTTTTTTCTTTGTTTGACAGCATCAAGAAGTTTGACTTTTGTGTACTACAGGATGAGATCTGGAACAACCATCTATGATGATGAATATTTTACTTTTCCATGAATGGTCATAAAGGGTTTTTAAAGAAATTGGCTTCTCTGAATGAAATTAAATTGGACAAACCCTATCTATCTATCTATCTATCTATCTATCTATCTATCTATCTATCTATCTATCTATCTATCATCATCATCATCTATTACAATTTTATTAAAAAATATAATTGTAACAGTAAAAACTAATACAAACTTTAAAAAAAGAAAAAGAAAGTAGAAAAGAAAGAAAAGAAAGAAAAGTAAAGACAAAGAAAAGTATATAAAGAAGAGACTTCTCACCTTCATCACAAGTATAAACATTTTTATAACTTATCACCTTCTCTTAAAATACAACAAATGATTTTTCCCCCTATCTCCCATTTCTTATCTCTAAACAAATCCATACAGCACTATCATTTCAGCCATGTCAGCAAAAATCCCTTAAGGAGTTTTGCCAGAGATAACAGCATATCTATGTTAATCTTGACCAACTAAACCATCTTTATATTCCTTCATTTTACTTCTAACAACCTTAGCAACCCTTCCAATACTGTTATAGAACTTGATTTCATTTCATTTTTTCTTTGCCCCTTCTTGAAAGCTTTAACAAGCCTCTTTTATAAATCCAGTACAGGAACATTATCCAGGTCACTCTCTTGCTTTGTTGTTAATATGTCCATTTAATTATTAAGGCATCAGCTAATTTTTGGTTTTGTATGTCCAGTGTAACATCCATTTTTCCATATCACTCTTATCGGCTGTCACTTTTAAATTCTACAATTTCAACTCAGTCTTGATCCTGCCAAGTAGAACTTCTTTGTCTTCCATAGCTTCTTTGAGACATAGTCTATCTATGGGGGCAGACTCTATTAAAATTAACTCCTGGGTCCATTATTCAAAAATGCCCTTCCGTACATTCAATGTTAAAATATTTTGCTTCCTTTTGTAATTGTATGTCAAGTTTGGTGTCCAATTTTTAAAATCTTATCATTTAAAAAAAACAAAAAAAAACAAAAATCATTTTTATGGGAAAGATTTTTGTATAATCAATTTCACATTCTGATTTCAAACTTATTTGGGTGTTTGCAATTTTCTAAAATCAAAATTTTAATTATTCTTATCCTGTTTATTAAAAAATACGTTCATAAATGTTGGAACATTCATGAGCAGGAAGAGTCATGTGGTAACTCAGTCAGCCAATGTGAAGGAAGTGCTACTGAGTCTCTGTACAAAAGGGTATTGAGTTGGAGCTGGATTTTGTTTGTTTCAGTTTCAGTCTCAGGTCTGTCTCTGCTGTAAGAAGTCTTCATTGTGCTATGTTGCTGTAAAGAAGAATGTATGGTATTGTAAATATTTTGATATGAATATAAAGAGTTTATTTGAATCAGCTAAATGCAGTCAACTGTGAGAGCTTCTGATTTATTTTTTCACCAATAGAGAAATTAAAATTCTCTAACAATAAACGTGTAGTTAAAATTTTCTTTCTCTAAGGGTTGAAGGAAACTCACCTGGTGCTGTAAAATTTGTTGATCCAAAGGTTTGTAATAGTTGAAAAAGAGTTAACAAGCGATTTCCAAATGTGATTAGAAAAGGAAGAGTGCACACTTAGGGCCTGTTCAAAGACACTTATCTCAGTTTGAGCAAAATGGTTATTCCCTCAGCTCCTGGAACTCTAAATCAGGCCTGAAACTAACTTGCAGTCTCATCATGAGGAGCAGCTGTCTGGAGCATTTGTGGGTGATCTCAGGTCCTCAAATTCTCAAGTCCTCAAATTCCTCTGAAGGAGAGTAATTACAAGAAGCCATTTCTTCTCTGGGAATCTGTTTTGCTGTTTCAAAAATTAAAAAAAATGGTCACTATAGAGCTAATAAGAGCAGCAAAATCCAATTTCAGTGTGCATGAAGTAAGGGTATGCATTTTTATTTAGTTCAGGGAAAAAAAACTTTGAAAGTAAAATACGTGTTTAATTATGTTTCAGAGTTAAGATCTAATAAAGTATCATTCTGAATATTGATCCCTGAAAATCCTTTACTTTCTATTAGGATTTGTAAAATTTTCTGCCTGGATAATTATTACAACACGTATCATTTGGGGGAAACAAGGCATCTTATACAGGTAAGCAGACATAAATTCATGCCAAGAGTTTTGACTACATATCTCTATAAGATACACTGTTCTGTGTGTGCTGGATATATGTCCTCCTGGCAAAATATTACCCCGAAAGACCAAGGCAAACTCTGGTGGATCCTGTCTTGTAAACCCATCACAAACCCATGCAAGATAGTTCCAAATCTATACCAAACTGGTATGGGATATCATGATCTTTTTTTTTTTTAACATCGCAGCCTTTGATTTTAGAAGTAACTTGTACTTATAACTTAAGTTGAAATGTTTCTTTAAAGAATTGTAAACCACCCAGAGTCCCGTGATATTGGCAGCATATACATTTAATATAATCAAGGATATAGTTCAGCTAAATCAATTAAAATAGCTGATTTAGTAGCTCCTTGTGCATTTAATTTTCCTCTTCTATTGCCTATTTAGGTCAATTTGGGGGAGAGGCTTTTGGATCATACTCAAGACCGTAGAGATTATTTGTAGCTCAAGTACTGCAACTTTGCCTTCAATCTAAGCTAACATTTTTAACCATGCTTTGAATGAATCACCTGCACTGAATGATTTTCAATCAAATACAGTTCTTCGCTGAAATCAGTATATCCAGATCAGAAAAAAAATTAACTTTTGTTCTTTAAATAGAAATAGGAAATTAAAATCCTATTTTTCAGAGGGATTCTTCAACAGTCTACACATAAACGGGGGAATTTCACAGGCAATGCAGTCAGTAGCAAAAGGCTATCAAATATAATTTACATCTGATGTTCATTATTCGGTATATGTCATAAATTAGCACTAACAACAAGAGTCCATACAGTCAAGCAGCTTTCAAGAATCAGAGCTACCTCACCACTAATTCAAATTGGGTAGGAATGGAGTCCCATATCCTACTTTGGCCTCTTGATCTAGCTTGCCTTTATGGAATACTCCAGGGGAACTGTGGAGAAATTAAAATGGGCAGAACTATTTGTAATTTTTTATGACGGTTTTCTGGATACTGCTGGTTTTCATTGCTATTTGCCGAGATCACTGAGGAAGAGTCTTATGTCAGATTTCAGGAGGTAACATTTTTCTGGGTGGATGATAAAACTAGCAGGGGCCCCGATCAGCAGACTCAACTAACAGATGGTGATCTTGCCATGTGTCAAAAAAAAAATGCCTTCGTTCCTGTTATTGCAAGAGAGTTTCCTTATACACCAAAGCTTTTAGTTTTGGAAAATATTTCTCAGATGCTCAGGACAACACTCTTGTTTTGGGGATTAATTTGGTTAATTGCACCACTGCTGTTGCTCAGCATTATTTACAATAATCTAAAGGTGGCTAGACTATTTTCAAAGTCAGCATGCTCTCTTTTGTCCCCCTGTCTATCTTGTCAATGAAGGGTTTGTTTTTTTTCTTGGAAGCAACGGAAGCTTTTACTGAATTGCTTTTCTTCACAAGTACATGCACGTAGGTGTATGCACGTCTGTGCTTTAGTTTTAAAGGATGACTTATGGCTTCTCTAATAGAAAATGTCAGTGACAAGTACACTTGTTCACCATTTCAGGTAATGCCATTAGCTGAAGTGGTGACAACAACAGGTATGTAATATCCTAAGGCAAATAGATCTGGTAACGGCATTTAAGAATGACTCCTCAAGCAATCCCAATGATCACTGGTTTTGACAAGCAGTAATAACAGTAGTTTAGGCCAACTATGAATTGAATGTCTCACACTGTGACGGCCAAGATTGCTGGCTGTGAAAGACCTGCAGAAGTATGGTTGAATTGTCATTTATTCTAGAGGGTGGCACACTTTCCTTGAATTATTTCCCTGATTGAACCATTCCTTATCTATGGCGATTCATGCAAAGTACTGCGTTCTGGTAAAGCAGATCATGGAATCCCAACTTCCACTAAAACATTTTACAATACAATATGTTTACGGAATTCATAAAAACAGGTGCAAGTCTTTTGTTAAACATTTATACTAGATTAACTCATCCAAGCCCTACTATTAAAAAAAAATGGAATACCTACCTTCTAAGCCTTCCCAATATTTAATGTGATCAGCTACTTCACAGGTGTTAAACTCGTCATGTCATGTGACGTATCATGACGTATTGCAATTTTTTTGCCTTTGCAGAGCCGGGGTGGGCATGGCCTCTATGTGATGCATCCGGCCCACGGGCTGGCAGTTTGACATCCCTGAGCTACTAAGTCAAGTCAAGTCAAGTCTTCTTCAAGTTGATCTTGAATCCTAATGATTTTGTGGATTCATTTTCTAGTGTAGCCTTATAGGCCTGAGATTTCCAAATATTCACCAGGCCCAACCCTACTTAACTTTTCCTGATCAGCTAACATTAGGAGTTGACCTTTACAAGTAGCTCTTGACTTATGACTGGTGGCCTAGGGACCATTTGAACTTAGGATGGACCCTGAAAAAAGAACCTATGATCCAGTTTTGAACCTCTGTTCCTCTCCCCCCAGTCATATGACTTGGATACTCAGCAACCAGCCCACATTTATGGTCATTTGCAACATCCTGCAGGTACATGACTGGGAGTTATGACATTGTTTTCTGGAACCTGGTGTTTATTTCCAGTTTTCAGAAAAATAAAAAAAGTCCACATAGCAAACAACTGCCACAAAGAAGGCCTTGGTCACATGATGACCTGATTTACAACTGTCATGTAGGGGCCGAAAGGGCGATAACCTAGAATCACTAATACAAACAAAGCCCAACCCCACCCTTGACTGTCATTGACCCTTCTCTAACTTGAACCAAGTGTTGACCATTAATTAAAGTTTCTTTGCACAGGCTTTTAGCAATAAATCAGTTAAATTGGACCTTCACACGTGGATCTGGTCTTTCACATCTGAGATGTTATGACTTATGCCCAGAATCGCAGGCTCACGTCAAGGACTATCTGTACTTTCTACACATGAATACATATTCTACATTTCCTACCTTCTGCCCACAAATATATATAATATCTTGTCCATCCTTTGTACAACCTCTCCTATCCTCACCCCATCGTGCCATTACTTTCTTTATCCTCACCCCATCATGCCATTACTTGTTATTCTTTATTGATTGTTGTGAAAATGTTTGTTGGGGAAAGTCATTGAAGCATTCCCTAGCTGTTAATTGTATGCTTTTTCTGTTTACTTCTGGAATAGGGATGGGTCATCCTCTCTGTTATGTCCTGGGCCAGCAGGCACAGGCTGCAGCGATTGGCCCAGGCAGACCATGTGGATGCCCGGGACAAGAAAGGCTGCTCCCAGCCTTTGCAATGATTGGCCAGCAAGGTATTCTGGGCCAGCAGGCACAGGCTGCAGCGATTGGCTCGGGCAGACCATGTGGATGCCCGGGACAAGAAAGGCTGCTCCCAGCCTTTGCAATGATTGGCCAGTGAGGCATTGTGCAGGGGGGCTATAAAAGGGGACCGCACCATTTTAAAACCTGTTCTGTTGGTGTTGCAATAAAGGAGAGATAATGGAACTCGTTGCTTCGTCTCAATGCCTCTTTTCCTGAAACAGAACACTCTCAAAACCAATATTTCATAAAATATTCTTGGAACAACATTTCACCGAGATTTGTATAGCTGATCCTTCCCAAACCTTATTTAAACAATCCCTTAAAACCTGGTTCTTTCTTTGGATTAGAATGGGTATCAGATCCATTGTGTGATATTTCTGTTTGTTATATTGTGAAATTCTCCTGGGTTTTATGTTTTACATTATGCATATTATTGTTTTCTTCTTGAGAAGTATAGGTAAAAACATGTACAAATATGGATGTAGATGTGAATATAAAGTTATAACAGCACCACCAAATATCTCCCTGACCTTGTTGAGGATATCTACAACTTTTTGACAATTTACAATTTATATGAGAGAGAGAGGAAGAGAGGGAGAGAAAGGTGGGCTTATTTAAGAAACAACATTTCTATCAATAAATATAACAGTGATCTGAAAAGTGAAGTGACTGTTCCAAAGTTAAAGCAAGCTTATTGCCAACATAATATTTCAGTGCTAGAGTATAATAATCAGTGTTGTTTTAAGAAAAACAGTTAAAAGTGTTAATTGAGAGCTACATAGGAAGGTGAACAACTGATTGAACTGGCATGAGCCAAACTATAATATATTCTTTTAATAAAAAAAATAAAAATAAAATCCTGACATTTTAAATTAGTATTATTAGGGTAAATGTTACCTGTCTGATTTTGAAGCTTCCGTATCTGACTCCTGCCAACTCCATTAGTCACTAGTTTTCAAGAGCTGCTCCCAATTAGCACTCCAGTTTTTAAAGGAACAAAGTTATAATATGGGTGATTATTAATGATTTTGCTAATAAGATATATTGGGTTCCCTCCCCCATAGATTTAATGTACTTACTTTGGTGCCTATCTTAAAGCAAAACATCCCATAATAAAAACCAGTAATTTGCTCTTAAGTTTCATTGAATTTGGGATTCCAGTATCTGCCAAAACTAGGGCAGAATTGTTAGAATAGTTTTGCCAAGCTATAGTGTGATGTTCATTATGCCATATGAACCAACTGATTGTGTCATTTTGTAATGGTCTGTGAGAATTACTTTGGAAGACAAAAGGAAGAAATTCAATCTAGAAAATGAACTAATAAATGAAATCTAATTCTGAAAAAGGGGTGGAGGTGGAGAAAGCATCCCAGAATGGTCTCTTCCTGGTTTTCAGAAAAGCAAAAAAAGTAAGGGAAGGAAGAGGTAGTTTCACACTTGCAAGATTCTGTTACAATAAAAGTAGTGTTACTATTGATGGCTGGTGCTTATGGCCTGGACTACCTCAAAGGGATGACAATTATAAAGCACTTTTATTCCCTGCAGCTACAAACATGGTTTGAGTTCTTAACAAAATAAAAATTTAAGTGAATAAATCTAAAAAGAGATTTGTATACACTTTTCTTGTATGTGTTCAATGCACACTGGACATTTTGAAAGAATATAATACGGTTATCAATTTGGAATGCAAAGCAATAGATTCCTACTAGATGGCAGCATAAATTTTAGATTTGGGTGTACATCTCTGGTGCCATCTAGTGGTTGCCTATAGGTTTTACAGCCCAGATATGGTAGCTCTGATATATTATTATTATTTTATTATTTATTATTAATTGCATTTATATCCCGCCCTTCTCCTTTCGGACTCAGGGCGGCTGACAGATGATAAAAAGCTAACATAAATACATATTACACCTAATTAAAATTTAATTAAAACGAAATATTTGAAAGTGTCCAATTAAAAGTAATTAAAACCCCTATAAAATCCCCTAGGCCAGTCCCGCTTGCTGGAACAACCACG
>NW_015387074.1:128206-166971 GCF_001527695.2 Protobothrops mucrosquamatus
AAAAAATCAATCAAAAAAGAAGAAAAAAATAAGGAAAAGCAAAGTAAATAAACAGATTTATAAGGATCATTAGTAAGCACTTAAGTAAATTAAGTACAAATTGTCAGAATAACATTAATTTAGTTCTAAGCATTTAAATACCTTTTATCATTTTAAAATTACAATTGAAATCAAATTAATGTACAAGATGCAACAATAATAATCAGCACAGTATGAAATATAAGATGAAGTGAAAAACTTATCTAATACATAACTATTCACGGTTCATTCACAACTTAAATATTAAAACTTTTTGTTAAGAGGATTCCATTCCTTGCATGTGATACAAGATCATTGGCAGAATTATAGTTCAAAAATAGTTTCCACATTAACTTCAACTGTCAAATTTATTTTTCAAACAGAAGATTACTTTAGTCATCAGTGTACTGACAATGACAACCTAATTTGCCATTCTTCTATTGATGGGAACGTGTGGCCTTTCCATTGTGGAGCTTGGCGTATCCTGGGAGTCGTTAGCTTGTACAAAATTGGGTAAACTTTTGTAGCAATGTAGCAATATTCAATAGAAAGACGGTAGCAATGGCAAGCCATGATGTCTCTATTCTGCTTGGAAGCTAGCTACAATCATTTCATGTTCTCATCAGACAAGTGGGGTTTGATTTCACAGAGTACACGTAGCTGACCAAAGGAAGATGGTTAAACTCACAATTGTTCTGGGTTATTCAGGATTACAATTGTCTCAATTCTGCCACAATATTGATTGAGTTAGCTGTTCTCACCATTTGTTCTTAAGCATATTGTGTAATCACTGAGCCTAATGAGATTTATTTCCAGGTAAGTATGTATTGGACTATAATGTATCATCTACAGTAGGTGTGCCACCAAGAGCCAGGGTGACGCAGTGATTAGAATGCAGTATTGCAGGCTAATTCTGCTGACTGCCAGGGGTTCGATCCTCACTGACTCAGGGTTGACTCAGCCTTCCATCCTTCCAAAGTCGGTAAAATGACGACCCAGATTGTTGGGGGCAAGATGCTGACTCTGTAAACCGCTCAGAGAGGGCTGTAAAGCACTATGAAGCAGTATATAAGTAAGTACTATTGTGATTGCTATTACACGATGGGATCTAAGTTTTTAAATTTTTTGAAAATTTGTTAAACAAAATTTTGTGAAACAAAATACATAGAAAGTATTTCTCAAAACTGAGCAAACTTTATCCTTTCCAACTTCCCTCCTCACTTCAAAAATTTTACAAATCTCAATTTTATTAATCAGGTCATGCAACACACTGGAAATAATTTGGATGTACTCCAGGGTGTATGGAGCATACACAGTATCTTTCTACAACTGTTTAAAGCGGTTGCATCTTTTTCTGAGACATTCTCTGCAGTCACCGCAGAATCCCAGGGAGAAAAACATGACTTGTTTAAGGAGTTGCAGAGGAATTAACCTTTCCATGCACTCCCAAGTACCTTTTGTACAATCATATCCAAACCATTGCACAGCCTTATGTTTAACTCTGTTCATGATGCATGGGACTTTATAAAAGCATGCAGATGCATTTCAACTTGAAATATCATTCAGTGAAGTTCACTCCTTTTAGTTTTACATCACATGGCTTTACATAATTTCAAAAGCTAATTTTGATATCATATTTCTGTAAAATGAACTAGACAGTATACCATCACGCTGCCTTTTTTGTTTGTTTGTTTGTTTTAGAATTCCTTGTGGTATTACCTGAAATATCACTACTTTTCTGATTGCAGTATAACTGTAACAATCTCTTTAACAAACTGTTTATAATATCACTATGTGGTAATTAAGACTGATTTTTCCCCCTTTGATTTTGAAAAAAAAGTGAGGGTTAATTCTGCTCAAGACACAACAAAAGCTAAGCATGTTAATTTTTAATTAACTCTTTTTTCCTCATCATTAAATGATAAATAATGGTGAAATGTATGCTTTCTGTGTACACTAGGAAAACAGATTAAACAGCAAGATCAGCCATTATTTCAACATTTTAAATTAAATCAGTATGGATGTGATCAGATTTTGCTTTTACTATGAAAGGCAGATGGTTTGGAAAAGATGTTTCATTTTCCCAAGGTAAGACTCTAAACAGATTTATGTACCATGTCAAATATCCTCTTCATGCAGGAAACTCCGCTTAGAAACTAATGCAACCCTCCTCAGGTTGAACCAGCTGTAGCCTCTTTTGAGGTCACTGCTGGTCCATTTACTCAGCAAGGTGTAGAGGCACCGTTACTTAAAAACAAATCCTCTTTTAAAAGTGAAAGATCTGTAGCAAGGTTGGAGAATTTGCAGTACAGTAATATATCCCAAAAGTCAAGGTTTCTAATACAAGGACAAATGGCACAACTGATGAAGGTTACAAAAGCTGCATCATTTCTGCAAGTTGTCATTATGCATGTGATAGCACTTATCTATTCTTTTCCTCCTTCCTTCTTTTTTTTCATATGGCCACAATAATTAGAAAGTGACTGTGTTGGAAACATGTTACCTATTTGATTTATATACACAGTCCTCATTTAGTGACCACAACTGGATTACCAAATAGTCACTGACATGCAACCATGCTTATGATCTTTCTTCAGCTTTCTTTTGCACTAGAGACCTGCAAAGGTTGTAAATGCAAAAATTACTTTTTCATCACTGTCATGTCTATGAATGGTACTTAAATAAGCTTACTTTTTCATCGCCATCCTATCCATGAATGGTTCCTAAACATGGCAGTTACTAAACAAGTACTCCTTGTAGCTAATATGCACATTATTCTAAGAAAGTTGGCCCTGCAAATGCTCATCAGTAAGGCTGTGCTTTAAAAATAATTTGGAGAAAGTGCTTCAGACATGACAGAGGTAAGAAAATAGCACTTGCTTCATGAAAGCAGCCCAGCCCTTTTCAAGCATCCACATCAATCTTTAAAAAAGATGCTGTTGTTTTAAGAGTCATACTAATCAAGGTTGGACTTTTTAAAGCAAGGACATTCAATCAAGTCTGAAAAAAAAAGTTTCGTTGTTTTAATGAATAGAAGAGAGCTGCGGTAGTTGAATGAGATCTGAAACACTTCTGGGTTGTTTTTAAAGCATAAGCATCCATAATCTTCAATAGCTATATTTAAAGACTAGAAATCCCTTTCTGTGTACGCTCAGCTTTGGCTGGAAAAGGATGCTTTTGCCACATCCTGTATAGATAACTGTGATTTGCACTACATGGGGTTGCCATTGAAGACCATCCAGAAATTTCAGCTGGTCTAAAATGCAACAGCCCACAGGTTTATTGATCATTCTCAATACTGCCATACTAAACATTTGCCATGGGAGGTGCATGGGTTTCAAGGATGTTTATGAGGGCAATTCAAGATGTGGTTGCTATCTTTAAAGACTTAAATGGCTTGTGTGCTATCTTTCTACTCAAATCTGTCTGCTCAATCTGGATAGTCAGAGAAGGCCTACTCAAGATCTCCCCCTATTGGGGAATTTAAGGCGGGGCAATCAGTGTAAGGGATCTCCTTATAGCAGCGGTTCTCAACCTATGGGTCGTGACCCCATTTGGGGTCGATCGACCATTTCATGGGGGTCGCCAAGCAAGGCTGTCCGCCATTTTTTCCCCTTTTCCGGCGGATGCCTTACCTCCCTTGGGCTGGGCCAGCTGGTGGTCGGCCTACTCCATCTCTGCCGCTTGCCAGCTACGCCTCGGCCGGCGCAGGGGGTGGAACCACGCATGCGCGGCGCTCCCGGGCAGGGAAAGTCCTCGACTTACAACCGGTTGGGTAGTCCTCGACTTACGACCGGTTTAGTCCTCAACTTACGACCGGTTTAGTCCTCGACTTACGACCGGTTTAGTCCTCGACTTACGACCGGTTGGGGGTCGTGGCATTAAAAAGGTTGAGAACCACTGCCTTATAGGGAACTATTATTTAGTTGGAGATAGCCTTCACTCTTCGGGTCATTCAGAATACTGGCTTTTTGAGATTGATTCCAGAGCTAACTCTGTATGATATTTAATTTATTATATTTATATAATGTTTATATTTTTATATTGTGTCATAATTATTGTATGCGATTATATATAAACTACATGGAATCCACTGGATTGAGGACTAGGATACTTGATTCTTATCATCCTAAATTAGAGTTGTTGTGGCTTAACAAATGGTGTAAATGCTCATTTGAAAAGTTTAAAGGTCAGAGTGTTATACAAACCTAGAAAATAGGTTAAAGCATCAACCTGGTAATATTTTCAGTCTTGAATGTAGCCAATACTAAATAAAGCCAACCAAATCCCAGTCACCTTGTTTAAACATTGTTTTAACATTTCTATTCAATTTAGCTTCCATTTCCTCATTGAAACAAGCTCAAAAGGCACAAAGGGATGTGAAATTTACCCAGAAGCTGAAAGCAATACTTTTGCCTAATCATATCAACACCTGTCTTGTAACATTTCATTGCGGAATGATGAATCCATTTAAACAAGATAGGAAGGAAAGTTAAACATTTACAAATGGCAAATTCAATGTGACTATCAGACAATCCATTAGCTAGCCATAATGGTCACAGCTGGAGACTTGCTAAGAAATGGCATCTGATACGATCTTTGTTAGCCTTTATATAATACAATATTTATCGTGGTAAGAGAGGAGAGGAATATTTGTAGACAGATCTTGAGTAACAAATCACCATGGTAACTACTTACTTTTCTTCACTGTTGCTGTTATATGAAGTGTTACTCTATTAATAATAAATGGGGTGCATCTAACACTTTTGGCTGAGGCTTGGCTTCTAGCCAATGGATTCCTTTTGCCTACAGTCAAAGGCTTTGCTATGCTTAGGACTCAAAAAGCACATATCTATTCTAGTGTTTGTGAAAGTTTCCAAGAAATTCATCTTTTCTCAGTGGGGACCACATAGTTTCAGGGGACAGCATAATAATAATAATAATAATAATAATAATAATAATAATAATAATAATAATAATAATAATAATAATAATAATAATAGTAGTAGTAGTAGTAGTAGTAGTAGTAGTAGTAGTAGTAGTAGTAGTAGTAGTAGTAGTAGTAAAGTTGGAAGGTACCTTGGAGGTCATCTAGTCCAACCCCCTGCTCAGGCAGGAAACCCTATACCATTTCGGACAAATGGCTGTCCAGTCTCTTCTTAAAAACTTCCAGTGTTGGAGCATTCACCACTTCTGGAGGTGAATTTTAATGTACTTTATGAGCAGATACATGTATGGAACCCAGAAAGCATCAACAATATTTTCCAATCTATATCTTATGTGGAGAAGTTAAAGAAGGACATACATTTACATTTTTTAGAAAAATCCTTCAGCACTTTTTTTTTTTTTACAAAGGGTGGGGAATAGCTAAATTACTAATAGCATCTATCACAGAGGTCTTCAAACTTGGCCCTTTTATGACTTGTGGACTTCAATTCTCAGAATTCCTCAGTCAGGCATGCTGGCTTAGGAATTCTGGGAGTTGAAGTCCACAAGTCATAAAAGAGCCAAGTTTCAAGACCCTTGATCTATCAGCTAGAAAAATCCTGGGTGAGAACTTCAGAGACTATTATATAGTGATTTTATGACTAACAGTTTTCAGTATGATGCTAACGGACATGCAAAAATCTGGATTTCAAAATTGGAAAGGAGGAAACAACCTGACACAAATGACCAGGCTCAAATTCTCCTGCTTTGGACACATTAGTTCCCTAGAGAATGTTCTAAAGCTGGAAAACGCAGAAGGAGAAAGAAGGCAAGAACAACCAGCAGCCAGGTAAATAGTGACAATGGAACTGGAAAAGCATCATTAGAACCAGTGAGGGACAACAGATCTTCATGGAGAAAGTCTGTCTATTTGGTCACCAAAATGTCATATTCACTTGATGTTACATAATCAATCAGTCAATCCATCCATCAATTATATTCAATCTATTTGAAGGTATATTCAGGTGTGTATCAAAGAAATGTATCATTGTCAAGTCATCAGATACACACCTTCACCATCAGATACACTGTTTCACATCTGAGTGGTCATCCAGTTCAGGACAGAGGTTCCTGATCCAGGAAGTCATTAACTCATGGAAAAGTGTACAATCAGTTCTTCTTAACTGGATAGGCCAGTGGTGGTGAACCTATGGCTCGCGTGCCAGAGGCGGCACACAGAGCCCTCTCTGTGGGCACTTCTCTGAACTGCTGGTGGTGGGCTGCGGAGCCCCAGAGTGCGCAAGTCAGGGGGCTGGCAGGCTGTGGCTGACGGACACTGTTGGTCCCCATGCGCTCGCTGACCTCTGTGTGCGGGGGCCGATGGTGTCAGGCAGCAGCTACCCTGGCCCCTGCCTTGTCCTGCCCTGAGATAATGGCACCCCACCCTGCCTTGCCTCACCCCGCAGGACGAGCCTCCTACCCACCACCCCACCTGCCAGAGACCCCCTGGATCTCCCCCAACCCTGCCTGGCCCCCACAGGCATCCCTCCCCATGAGCAACATCGAGGTGACCACGCCCATCTTGGCCACACCCACCCATGCCCACCTGGCACCTGGCAATAAATAAGTGGGTTTTGGGTTGCAGTTTGGGCACTCGGTCTCTAAAAGTTTCACCATCACTGGGATAGGCACTCCAAATTATTTCTGAATATCTCTGAAGAACAATTTGGGTAGGCTGTCAAGAATCAGCCTTTAAGAAGAAATCCATTTAAAAGAAATAGAATCCCAAAATTGAGATTTTCCAATTTTGGAGCAAAAAAGGCAAGATATTGTGCAGACTGAGGCAGAATAGCAAATAGCATGTTCCCTTTCCATCCAGGCTGTATAATACCAAAAGCTACAATATATGTCACCAATGATAGAACCATCACAAGTGCATCTCCCTATCCTAAGGAACTAAAGTTCAGTAATAAGCAAATAGATACATGCATTTAGCTGCATGTAGCTATGTGATTCAGCCTTCTCATTCTATCAGATGGTAGGACTGGTGCTGATGAGTCACTTATTTTTTGTGTGACTGGTTTTGCTACAAAAGCAAAAGCAGTTGGTGAAGAGGCTAGATATGAATTAGATTTTAAGGACTAGCAACAAATGTAGGAAGGAGGACAAATAATTGAAAGATGTATAGCTGAAGTGGGCAACAGGCTATGAACAACCAGGAAAAAAATGGTCCAAGGTACCATAAATCTGGTGATCCAAAGCAGCTAATTCCAAGACTGTGTTTAGTGAATGCATGTAAGATGAGGCTATAACAACATATACAGAATAACAGAGTTGGAAGGGACCTTGGAGGTCTTCTAGACCAACCTCCTGCTCAGGCTGGAACCCCTATGTCATTTCAGACAAATGGTTGTCCAATATCTTCTTTAAAACTTTCAGTGTTGGAGCATTCACAACTTCTGGAGGCAAGTTGTTTCACTGATTGATTGTTCTAACTGTCAGGAAATTTCTCCTTAGTTCTAGGTTGCTTCCCTCTTTGGTTAGTTTCCATCCATTGCTTCTTGTCTTCTGTTCAGGTGCTTGACTCCCTCTTCCTTATGGCAACCCCTGAGATATTGGAATACTGCTATCATGTCCCCCCTCATCCTTCTCTTCATTAAATTAGACATACCCAATTCCAGCAACCGTTCCTTATATATTTTAGCCTCCAGCCTCCTGCTCTTCTCTGTACTCTTTCTAGAGTCTCAACATCTTTTTTACATTGTGGTGATCAAAACTGGATGCAGCCTTACCAAGGCATTGTAAAGCGGTATTAACACTTCACGTGATCTTGATTCTATTCCTCCGTTAATGCAGCCTGGAACTGTGTTGGCTTTTTTGGCGGTTGCAGTACATTGCTGGCTCATATTTAAGTGATTGTGCACTAGGACTCCAGGATCCTTCTCACAGTTACTACTATTGAGCCAGGTACCACCTGTGCATTTGGTTTTTCTTGTCTAAAGGTAGAGCCTTACATTTTTCGCCATTGAATTTCATTTTATTAGATAGTGCCCAATGTTCAAGTCTCTTAAGCTCCTTCTGTATCTTAAGCCTATCTTCTGGAGTGTTGGCTATTCCTGCCAGCTTGGTATCATCTACAAATTTAATGAGTTCCCCATCTATCCCCTTATCATCCTTAAACAAACAAGTGTCCTAAAAGCAATAGTTTCTATTCCATCCAATTCCATCAAATCAGATGGGCGGAGAAGCACCTCAACAAGAGCTCTGCTATACATTTACAGCTCAAGTAAATATTTTTATTCTACAGAGGCTTAAAAGAGGGAAGAAGTTTCACAGAATGTCTTGGTTACCTGGACATTTTCCAGACCTGATCCTCAGTATTATTCTCTCTCTCTTCATTTCCTGCTGCTTTCTAAAGGCTAATCTAGGATTAAAACTTTACCTGAACTGATATTTGACTTCACGCTTAGCAATATTTCCTACTGTCATTGTGAGGACAGCAAGGAACAAGAACAAAAATGAAGGTTTAAAGAACTGCAAATGACAGTTTGGAGAAAGTGCTCTATTGGAACCATTTTCTGAAGCAGCATGGTCCCTCTTTCCTCTTAAAGAGAAATAGGCCCTTTGTTTTTTTGTGTGTTGTCCCTGTCTTCTGACTGACTCTATATCTGAAAGAGGCTTCTACCTTTTTCAATGCATACACAGAAGGTGGTTCCAGTTACTAAAACTGCAGGGCCAATCTTCAATGTGATGTAAGACAGCTTGATGAGGCCTAGAGGTAATGCAGTTTGCCTTATCAAAGTGAAGTGAAGATGTCCCACATTCCCCTAAAATATGGAGGCAGCAAAAAAGGCTTCTCCATCACATTTGTCATTAAGCATGAAATAGATGTATATCAGAGCCCACCCACGACATTTTAGTGCCCCAAAAAGCATAGTAAATAGTACTTTCATTCTCCTCCAATCAAATGCATAGTGATCCAGAATAATCAAGTTATTTTGGCCAACTTGGTAGACAATCTTTTTTTCCCCCCTTCTCTGAAGGAGAGCTTTCTTGGAATGAAAATGTTGTTGTCTTTCTTCTTCTCCATTATACTACACTAATGCACAGTTTGTAAGAACAAAAAATGCGACAAAATCAGCTGCCTTCCTTTAGGTAATAATTGGGCTGGCCTTCTGGACCCACCCAGGACATCATCAGAAAGGGAATGACTTTCACAAGCCACACAATCAGATGGGAAGAGCTGTTTCAATTCAGCTCCATCTTCAGCAAAATTCAAACCTTAGCAAAGACCATGCTTAGGTTCCTAAGGGATGCATCTCCTCAAAAGCAACCTATAGATACCTCAGATTTATTTCTTAACTCTGAGTATTTGTTTTATCTTCCTTGTTCAGTCAGATATGAAAATAGATCCCAGTTTCCTCCAGCACACATACACACCCACACACTTGAGATGGATGACATAAGTCCTCTGTCTCTACCACTCACAACCTGAAGGATGAAACACTCTTTAAGGCTTTGCAGAAAACCTACCGATGAGCCAAGCTGTGGGGTTAGAATTGAAAAAGAGGGAAAGTCTCCAATGCATCTGCTTTAAGAATGTCTTTGTGTTCTAGGAGAATAGCCAATCTTGGTATTTTCTCTGATCTTCAGAAGATTATCCAGAATCCTTTTAGGTCAGTTCAGTCATTCAGCAAAATGAGGCAATCACTTCACGTGCAGATGCAGTGAGTGGGGTTGGTGGGTAAGACAACTTCACCTCATTCTCCCTGCAGACAAATCTATCAGAGTCCAGTATCTCCTTAGTGGCCTGCTGCCCTCAATTTCAGAGATGTACTGTTAAAGTACAAAGTAGTGTTTGTTTACTTGCAAGGGATGGTTATCTCCCAGTGTGTTCTGATGTACAGTTTCCATTCCTCCTAAAAAAATATTGCTTATATCAATAAATCAAATCTACGTCATCTTCTAGCTATGTATGACAATTCTGTGAAAACTCAGCCCATCTCACCTTTCTGTTCAAGATGTCAAGTTCTCAACAGTAAATAGAAAGTGGGATGTTCCTGATTTTCTGGATCAATATTTTGTCTCGTGTCTGAAGAGCTAGTTTGGATTCATATCAATAACACTCCCATCAATTTGGAAGTCCATAATTTGAGAGGCAACCAGGGTTCAAATCATGCTTGCTTGGCATGGCTACACCAAGAATCTTTTTTTGGCTACCTCTTACCAAATTTGCTGGCTATTTTTTGTTTTCTGTTTTAAACAGCAGGCAACTCACTCGAAAACCATTTGCAGAAGAGAAGGAGGTTTTTTGCGTGTCTAAAGAGAAGTATTCTCCTCAAACTTGTTGGAACAGCAAAGTTTCACTCCATCCCAAAAAGATGGGTGAATTTATGAACCGTCATTTTATGAGGTTTTGTTCTGATGTTTATTAATATTACATCGAGGTCAGAAAGCCCCCCACCCCCAGTTTTAAATGTGTATACATACTGTATATAGGAACCTAGCACACAGAGAGTGAGAAGGAACAGAAATAAGAAGCAGAGCTAAGCGCATCCTAACTTTCTGGCACTCTCATAATAGTGCTTTTTCTTCTGAATTGAAGAAAGGGGAATTCAGTATAGATTTTTCCAGTAAAAAAATCAGGAATCTGGTAGCATCCTTTCCAACTAGAAACATTATTTAAAAGGCATATGTTTTTGTGAGCTATTTTTCAAGGTAACTCAACGTGATAGGCTAAATCAATCAATCAGATGCATGTCCCTGTTCACATGGATATCTTTCTCTTCAGTATCTTTGAATATACTCAGGTTAAAATGGGACAAGGCAAAGCAAACTTAAAATGGGGGAGGGGAAATGGACAACTGACAGTAACTCGTAAAACAGATCCATGTTGGGTTCTGATACTAAGAAGAACATAAATTGTATTTTCAGCTTCAGTACGCTGACAGTCTGATTACATTAAAAAAAATCAGAGGTGAAGCATCTAGCTAGCTCCCTTTGTGAATGCCATGCTTTTAACAGATAGGATTTTGTAGATGAAAAACTGAATCTTTTCTCCAAAAAAAATCAGTCTCCCCCCCCTTGAATTAATAACTACCCTTAGGGCCATTTTGACTATTGATAATTTATACTTTGACATGGCGCAGCTCCTAGTCTTCCTTTTCTTGTTTGGAAGCAAAGCAGGATCAGGCCTGGTGGGTATATGGATAGAAAAGCATCACAAAATCTGGAAGATCAAACTAGGGAATCAAAAGTAATATTATTTAAGGACTGTGGGATCCCTTTGTTGAAACTTTGCAAACAAAGCTGGATGGATGCGTTTATGAAGTCAAAAGGAATTGTCCTTGAATCAAAGGGGAATTTAGCTTAAAGAAGCGAGTCTGCACTCTATACATGTTTACATGTTTATTTCTTTCTGGTAACTAAGATCCTTTTAAATAAAGTTCCAAGCAATGATTTTAGCATGCAAGACATGCATTCTACTACTGAATGTGCCGCCTTGTCACCCCTCATTTCAGAGTGATGGAAAGTGAGAATAAATACATTTTTCTGATCCTTGTAATCAAATTTACTTCCATCCATTCATGCAGCACACACCTGCCTTGTTCTGCCATTACTCTCGGGTATAGAAAGAATGATTCTATGATTTGCAACCTAATTTGTTCTCATTGTTTAGTCCTCAGCCACACACAATAAAAATGATCTTTTTTCATATTCATTAAAACACTGCAGAAATAATGACGCCAGGTGTATCTTGCTTATACAAGCAGGCAGCCTTCAATACTGGAAAGGAGCCTTTAAAAGATGGAATGCAGAATCAGAATTCTGTTGACTGGTTTTAGTATAAGTTGGAGTTTATATACATACACATACACAAACAAACATATATGCACACATACCTAAATACCTGAGGAGTAACAATCCTTTATCATCTTTAAGCGGAGTATTATATCGAAGAGGGCTAATACCAATGCACAATTGTTTAGGGATCAAACACAAGAATGTGTTGAGAGTTGTTAAAAGTTTCACATTTGCTACCCAGAAGGAAGCTAAATATATATTAAACTATCCAGATAGTCCTATTGGTGTTTCAAAATATGCTGCCAAATGCGTACTTTGTAGGATAAGGATCCTGTATCAGTCTAAGTATATGGGTTACTTTAAATGAGGGGAGGGAGAGAGGGAGGGAGGAAACTCAATGGGAAAGCTAGCAGGAAGTTGGAAGTTGCTCCCAACCGCATTGCTTTTTTTGCCTGCCCATGGTCATTTTTTTGTTTTTCTGTTTAAGTAAGGAAATATCTCTGACATGATGACCCTGTGGATCATGGGTTGTCTAGTTTCTAATAAATTCCTTCTGCTGTGCTCTCTGACAAAAAGATGGGGGGAAAGTTCCTCTTGCAGGAAATAGGGCATTTAAAACAAAATAGAGAGTCAGATTCTGTTCAATTCTAGTTTCTTTATGTACCCCGCTTGGCTATATAAAAGGCAGGGGCTGCCCCAAAGAAGAGGGAGTCAAGCTATTCTCCAAGGCGCCTGAAGGCAGGACGAGAAGCAACGGGTGGAAACTGATCATGGAGAGAAGCAACCTAGAACTAAGGAGAATTTTCCTGAAAGTTAGAACAATTAATCAGTGGAACAACCTGCCTCCAGAAGCTGTGAATACTCCAACACTGGAAGTTTTTAAGAAGAGACTGGACAGCCATCTGTCCGAAATGGTGTAGGGTTTCCTGCCTGAGCAGGGGGTTGGGCTAGATGACCTCCAAGGTCCCTTCCAACTTTATTATTATTATTATTATTATTATTATTATTATTATTATTATTATTATTATTATAGCTTTACTCAGCTTTAAACTTCAGGCAGAATTGAAGCATTACTCAGCATATGATTCTGGGATAGTGAATGCAATGCTCTGTCCTTGATCATACTATTTCTCTTTCCCATTAAGTAACTATAAGTAGCTTGTTCATGTGACATGATTGGCTGACACTTTGAGAGGTACTCTAGGCTGGAATATGGTATAGCATATGCATTTAACTGTATGTATGCATTTAGGTGTATTTATTTATTAAATTTCTACTCAATCCATCTCATCTAAATGACTCTGGATGATTTACAATAGCACAGTAAAGCAATATAAACATATGACTAAAAAGCAGAATTGAGAACAAGGTTAAAATGTACAGGTTAAAAGTGAAAAATCAGAATTAAAGAATTCGGAAAACAAAAAAAGGTTAACAATGTGGAGGAAGGGCATATTTTAAGAAATATGTGAGACAGAGGAATTTTGAATGAAAACTGTAGTTGGGCATATATGACAGATTAATGTAAAGCTATTCTAGTCTCTCTGATGAGATAATTTTGTTATTCCACCAATCCAAAACAGGTTATTTAAAAAGAAGTAACATTTTTTTTTAAAAAAAACTTTAGCGCAACTTCTCCCTTGGCGATAAACTCATCAAATACACTAAATCTTATTTCTGATGTACAATGACTTGTACTTTTCAGGAGTCAGGCTACTTGGAACTCATATCAGTCTAAATCAGAATTAATGTGGATAGTTTTGTCAAAATCAGTTACACACTTGTCACTGTATCCTGAAACAGCAAGCACATCATCACAATCTAGAGATGTTAAAGTTTAATGGGCTCTTTTTGCAGAGCTGTATCTGCCACCACAATAAATGTAACTCACTATTTTCTTCATAACAGCTTCATCTAACACAGGGGTAGTCAACCTTGGCTCTTTTATGACTCATGGACTTCAACTCCCAGAACTCATGAGCCAGCTACCCCTGATAACACTAGAAGAGACCATCTTCACTGCTTGGATACCTCTGTCTTGTGCCCTGTGGAATTTCTGGCTTGGGGAACTTTCACCTCTCTTTGCCTCTTAATGGATCATGGTTTCTCCCTACTGAATTCACTCTACTGTCTCCATACTCATCAACGCCGTTTCCATTCCATTCCATTTTTCCCCCATCGCAACCATGTTCTTACTATGCTTGTAGATTTCTTCATGCATTAAACTGCTCAAAAGAGACACGTAGCTGGAGCTTACTTGTTAGATATACCAGATATCAGACTTGAAAGCTTTTCTGTGCTTTAAATGGAGCTACACTGTTATGAACTATCATAAAATTGGGGACATTTATTATGATGAGATGGCATAACTCCATTTTTGACACCTGGTTTAATCACTTGCTATTGATCTGGCATCGTTCTATCGTCATATATCTTGGAAGCCATGAAGATTTGTTAAGTGTTGTTTTCACTTTTCTACAACTATAACCCTAGGGTTGTAGCATAAGTGGTGATACCAAATCTCCCCCACACACACACAAAGAAAATGCAAAATTAGCACTGTGATTAAGATTTTAGCCTAGCTCTAAATTTTGCACATCCCTGCATCATGGATGTATTACAGTATTACATAAGTAGTCTGCTGCTCATCACAGTTTATCTCTCCTTTAATCTTTTTTTGTTCATGTTTCAATGTTAAGGATATTAGTGAGATGCGGAAGGGAAGTGAAATCCATTTTACTGGCAGTTTCCATTCATCTGGGGGATGACTAATATTGATACAATCCAGTATTTCATCCAAGTAAAGCACTTTAAATTAATGCAGTACGGATTAGTAAGCATATTTCCATTCTTTAAATATGTTTAATGAAAACTAATAGGCTTAGTTTAATGAAAAAAGACATAACAAACAATCCCCCAAATATAATAATCTATGATGTAGTTGACATTTATGACACAGCTCTGCCTAACATATTCCCATCAACAGCAGCCATTGTTCTCACCCATTAACAGGCTTATTCCCCCCTCCCAAAAGCTAAGAATCAGATTTGGCATCCAAAAGTTATCCATCACTTCTCTAAAGAAACGTAGTATTTCTTTCTATTATTAAATTGTAAATTAATGCTTTAATTGGGGGTGAATTAAGATATTCCAATGCATCTTCGTATAATAATATCAATATCAAAGCTGTAATTAGGCTGCATTTAATAATCAAGACATTAATATTCAAAGTACTTCTAATCAATGTCTAAGTAGGTATTTGAATACCCTTGCCTTCTTTGAATGAAGTCTGTAGAACTGCTCTTAGTTATCAGATTCGTTTCTGAATTAAACTACAAAGTAGTCATGTTGTAGAAGATGCATAGGAAAGAGTTATAGACCCCAAATCTTCCTGTGATCTGTGTCCACATGTGCTTCTGTAATGAATTTGATTCTATATATGTCAGGCTCAAGCCCAAAGACAGCACAGTGAAATCCAGTCAAATTCAATTCTTTATTTGCTTATAACTAATAGACAACATCTTGCCAGACTAAAGCTATAAACCTATAACCTAATAGATATATCTTGAGAGATTCTAGATTGCTGCTATCCAAAAATTCTTCCTCCATCCCCCATTCAACTCTGATCTGCACAATTTCTTAATTTGGGCTTCTCTCTGGAATATACTGTCTCCTCCCTGGGAAATCATGATGTTCTTGCTAAAATTCACACACACACACACACACACACACACACACACACTCATTCTCCAAGTTTACATTTTATTCAAATATACTAATAAATAATATAAAACACAACTTCACGCAGTAGCCTCTCGTAGGCTTGCCATATCTGGGCAACAGATGGTCACTAGCTGGCAGCAGAGAGTTAAATGTTTTCTCCTTGCTGCCATCTTAAGGTCATGTAGAATTTTGTAGCTCAGATCTGGCAAACCCAAGAACAATTCTGTTAGATTACTCCTTAATCTAAATTCTTCCTCTTTAAAACATGTATTTTTTTAGTCCTTTTACATGCAATTAGCTCTTTTATCAAGTCTCATCTACATACTTGTATGTTTGTTATTAAACTTCCTTCACTTCATTCTTTATCTTCTGGATTAAGTAGTTAAATATCATGCACATAGCATGATTAACTCATGAGAATCATATGGACAGCCAAGAAAACAAACTAGTGGATCATGGAATAAAACAACTGAACACAAATGACCAGGTTCAAATTATTCTAATTCAGACACATTAGGCCAGTGGTGGCGAACCTATGGCACGGGTGCCAGAGGCGGCACGCAGAGCCCTCTCTGTGGGCACACGCGCCGTCACCCCAGTCCTAGGTATTCAGCTGGGTTTTATAAAACCTTTTTGCTTTAGGCCTCCGTTGCCGTGTACAAAAAAAAAAGGTTCAATCAGTCAATTTCAACCTCGTGGGGAAAAAAAAGATCTTGCAAAGTTGGAATTGATTGATTGAACTTTTTAGTCCCACTTTCTGCTGTTACCACTGCAGCCACGCCCACCCAATGGCCACACCCAATTGGCCACACCCACCCGGCACCCGACGATGCATAAGTGGGTTTTGGGTTGCAGTTTGGGCACTCGGTCTCTAAAAGGTTGGCCATCACTGCATTAGGCAAACATCTAGCTCTTTAATGGTGAGAAAAGTAAAAAGAAAAAAAAAGATAACCAGCAGCCAGGTGGATGGACTCAGCTATAATGGCCTGCTGTTGAAAAACCTGAAATTTCAACTTAGGGACAAATGGAGAAAATCTATCTCTGTCAGAGGTACTTAAACTGGGCTAATTACAGCGAAAGGGTAATATCCTGAGGGTAATGGAGCAATTTGTAATTTGTGTCTGAAGAACCCACTTTGGGACTACTATTGCCCTGATGCTTTTGGGAAACAACCAAGTCTGGATGATGATGATGATGATGATGATGATGATGATGATGGTGGTGGTGGTGGTGGTGGTGGTGGTGGTGGTGGTGGTGGTGGTAGTGATGGTGGTGGTGGTGGTGATGATGATGATGATTTTGTAGAGTTACTGTCATTATTCAAGACTGGGAAAATGGGTAGCTTGGTGAAACAGTTTAAAAACCACTGAACTACATTGGTCATTAAAAGTCAACACTGATTTTATGATGAATCAATCTTGGTTCACAGAATAAATTGAGCCATGAACTGGGCAAACAAGCAGATTCACCAACCTTCTAAACCAAGGCTAATAACCAAATTTAATATTTCTTTATTAATTAATCTTATTCATTCATTCATTCATCAAATTTAGTTGCTGCCCATCTTGTGATTCAAGTTGACTATGAACAGATTACAGCATGATAAAACACACAAACATCCAACAATTATAAATATAAAAACACTGGAGGCTAAAACATATAAGGAACGGTTGCTGGAATTGGGTATGTGTAGTTTAACAAAGAGAAGGATGCAGGGGGACATGATAGCAGTGTTCCAATATCTCAGGGGCTGCCACAAAGAAGAGGGAGTCAAGCTATTTTCCAAAGAGCCTGAAGGCAGGACAAGGAGCAACGGGTGGAAGCTAACCAAAGAGAGAAGCAACCTAGAACTAAGGAGAAACTTCCTGACAGTTAGAACAGTTAACCCAGTGGTTCGCACCCTTTTTAATGCCGCGACCCCAACCGGTCGTAAGTCAAGGACTAAACCGGTCGTAAGTCGAGGACTAAACCGGTCGTAAGTCGAGGACTACCCAACCGGTCGTAAGTCAAGGACTTTCCCTGCCCAGGAGCGCCGTGCCGAGGCGTAGCTGGCAAGCAGCAGAGACGAAGCAGGCCAACCACCAGCTGGCCCAGCCCAAGGAAGGTAAGGCACCCGCCGGAAAAGGGAAAAAAAATGGCGGACAAAAAAAATGGCAGACAAAAATAATGGCGGACAGCCTTGCTTGGCGACCCCCGTGAAATGGTCGATCGACCCCAAATGGGGTCCCGACCCACAGGTTGAGAACCACTGAGTTAACCAGTGGAACAACCTGCCTCCAGAAGCGGTGAATGCACCAACACTGGAAGTTTTTAAGAAGAAACTGAACAGCCATTTGTCCAAAATGGTATAGGGTTTCCTGCCTGAGCAGGGGGTTGGACTAGAGGAGCTCCAAGGTCCCTTCCAACTTTATCATCATCATCATCATCATCATCATCATCATCATCATCATCATCATCATTATTATTATTATTATTATTATTATTATTATTATTATTATTATTATTATTATTATTATTATTATTATTATCATTATAATAATATGGCTGCCTACCTCACAAAAAGCAACTCTGCGTAGTATACATGTTGGGTGCATGGAATCCTTGGGCCATCAGTTCACCCAATTGTGTTAATAAAGTCTTAGAGAAGATTAACTATTATAAAATAGGGATTGTTAGAAGGCTGAAAACCTAGTTTCCTCTAAATTCTAATAATTAAACCCCCAAATCCTAGCCCTTACACAAATTTCCAATTTTTTTGAAATCCACCTCAATCTGAGCCCTAAGCAAATAAATCCAAGTAGAAAATAATGAATAAAACTAAGGTCTCTTCCTCATGCAGCACTTAAAATGCTACCCAACAGTTCTTGGGCTCACCAAAAACTACACCAGTAGAACCCCTGCTCTGTCTCTATTGGCAATTCCTTGGCAACCATATCTACACTTCCACTAAATAATACCATCTTTATGTAGGTCACATCAAGGAAAAGGCACTGATGAATTCCCTCCTCTTTCTTTCCTCTTCCATCAATGATCATCCGTTGGTGGGAAAACATCCACCAGTCACCCACCTTCACCTAGAATGGGATGAGAAGTAGGCTAGACTGAGAGGTTTACCATCTGTCAAGGTCATACATTTTTCCTGGGCTCATTCAAAGGGAATTCAACAAAACAAATGAATATAGTTGATCTATCAGCTGGACATTGACATAATGCTCTTCTAGATAGATGATAGGCTTCTTTTGGACATGGGTTTTTGTGCCATTCCTGTGTTGAAAAATAGAGTAAACCAACAGCTGTCAGATGGGTGAATGGCATTGCCATGCAGTTTCCCCACAATCACTATTGGCCAGGCTAACCTTGGTCTCTGAACCATGGATTGGCTGGGAGATTTAGCAACTATAGGGGGAGAGTCCCATTTGAAAGAATCAGATTTGCCTACCGTCCAGAATAAAATGCAACAAAATGACCCTGGAAAGCAATGCCTACGACAGGAGGGGAGGCCCATAGCAATCTAAATTTATTAACACGTGCCAACCTAATCCTATGTATTCAATTCAATTTAGAATAGAGCTGGAAGGGACCTTGGAGGTCTTCTAGTCCAACCCCCTGCTCAAGCAAGAGACCCTATACCATTTCAGACAAGTGCCTGTCCAGTCTCTTCTTAAAAACCTCCAGTGCTGAAGCACCCACAACTTCTGAAGGCAAGCTGTTTCATTGGTTAATTGTCCTCACTGTTAGGAAATTTCTCCTTAATTACAGTTTGCTTCTCTCCTTGATTAGTTTACATCTATTGTTTCTTGTCCTGCCCTCTGGTGCCCTCCTCTTTGTAGCAACCTCTCAAATACTGGAATACTGCTATTATATTCCCCCCCCCCCACTCCTTCTTTTCTCTAGACTAGCCAAACCCAAATCCTGCAACCGTTCTTCATATGTTTTAATCTCCAGGCCTTTTATTATCATCTTAGTTGCTTTTCTCTGCACTTTTTCCAAAGTCTCAACATCTTTTTTGTAATGTGGTGGGATGCAATATTACAGGTGTGGTCTTACTAAGATTTTATAAAGCAGTACTAATACTTCATTACTTCCTAATCTCTTAGGAATTTCTTGACTGTATCCACAAATATGGTTTATTCAGAGCAAACTTTCTGCCCAGGTAGGTGGAAAAATACTCCTTTAGTCCCAAGGCATAGACTTGCCTTGAGTATAAATTAGGATTAAATAAAGGCAAAACCATGAAGACATAGGATATAAAGGACATTGATAGTGTATAGTGGTCCCCGAGTGAGATGCAAATATGGAAAGGGTGTAAGGGGGTGAGAAAACAAAAAAAAAAAGGAAATGACCTTTTTAAAATTGAGTGAATTCTTGGTTACCTTACAATATATTGCCAATTATATTGTGGTATGGCTTTCATCATCCTGGGGTTGGCAAAGTTTCCCTTCCTGTTATAAGAAGGTTAACTTCACATCTTCAGTGTGTGTGTTTAGTAATTCATCTAGCTTGGTTTCACATATAAAAACCATCCCACCACTGAAGGAAGGTATTTATTGTAGACGACAATATGGACAGTTTTATCAAGGACTCCTGCAGAACACTAATATTATTATTACACTGTTTACTTTCCAGGATTTAGTGTGATGGGGTAGTCGCTTGGATATAAACCTTATGCACATTAACAGGAAAAATTCATAAGGTTGCACTGTAAGCAGTAAATGTTAAAGTCCTATTCATGTTTACCCAGGCGTAAGTCCTGTTATATTAAATAACGGAGAGCTGAATATCATTGCATTTTGCTGCTTGGGCAAAGCTGCCAATATTATTCCCTTCTCCTTCGGTGTTTCTCTATTTGGTCCAATCATTTTCACATTTGAATTAAATTTCACCTTTCACCAACTCAAGGAAAGAAAGAAAGAAAGAAGGAAGTTAAAAATGTGCTGCTTTATGGAATGCCCAAGATCAGCTACCCGAGGCATTATTAACATCAAATATTTGTTGATCCATTTTGTGTTTTATTATCCTTCAGGAGACAATTACTTATTGTATCCCATAAGAGAGAGAGAGAGAGAGAGAGAGAGAGAGAGAGAGAGAGAGAGAGAGAGAGAGAGAGAGAGAGCATTCTAAAACTGTGCTTTGTTTGCCAGGATCCAGCAAAATGGTAGAGACAGGAAGCATGCTATGTGGAGGAAACTGTTTACAGTAACTTTATTGTCTTCCTTTAGGAAGACCTCAAGGCATTGTATGCTATTTGCTGATGTCAACAAGGAGAATATAATTTTGCTTTACAAAACAGAGCATTACCTACAAAACACTTTTTTGTGTGTATGCCTGCAAGTCAGTGTTGACTTCTGGGAACTGCTTGGATAAGTCCCTGCAGTTTTCTTGGCAAGATTTTAAAAGTGGTTTGCCATTGCCTCTTTCTTAGAATTGAGAGAAGGTGACTGGCACATGGTAACAAGCTGGCTTCATGCCTAAAAGACTAGAATTCATACTCTTCTAGTTTCTAACTTGATACCTAAATCGTTAAAGCAAACTGGATCTCTATAAAAACACTACCTATTTCCCAATCTATTTAGGAAAGTCAGCTCTTCTGGTGATCATTTTCATGTTCCACTTTCTGAAGAACTTTGACTGGTACACTTCCTATAAGCAGCCTAGAGAGCTGATGCCTTGCTGGTTTTCATTGGCTAGCAAGACAGCTTTTTGTTGCTGGATACCAGATCCAAGCTGGTGTAATGTCTCCAGAACAAAACAGAGATTATTACGATCATCCAAGTGACTCCCAACAGCCATTTCTCCTGAGTAAACCATGAAATCCATGTTTTTTTAGTCAGCTTATGAGTGGAATGGCTGAAACCTGGAACTACATCAAGCTGACATTTGCGAAGCAGCCTTTACATACATTATAAGTCTCGACTGAGTCTTACAACCTAATCACTTTTTTGGATTTTTAAAAATCTTTTGCATATTGGAGAGATTAAGACCCTTAAGACTGACAAGGTTTTATTATCTTCTTCAGGTGACAATCTACCTCCTTAAAAGATGATAGTGTAAATTTTATTTTAGAAGTTTTTAAAACATATGCCTTTTTGGACTATACAGAAAAGGAGTGCTTAATATATGGCTTTAGGAAAGTGAACAATGGATTAAGGGGCCAGAAGGAATTGAAATTATAGTTTTGAGTTATATAGAAGGTATTTTCTCATAGGAAAATGGAGATTGCTTTCATTTTTTTATGATAAGGAGACATTGAAGATTGGACATTAGAGCCAGAAGTTAAAGAAAATGGAGCAGAAATCCTTAATGCAAAATCTGAATACCTTTTGCCAGGTTTTTGGACAGAATAGATCAAATGCTTGATGAAATTGATATAGCATATTCTAATGAAGTTGTAAAACAAGAAAGAGTTGCAATTGATTTAATACAAATGGATTTGATGGATCACTCATTCCCTAAAGGAATGATATTAATCCAGGAAACTGATATGGATAATTTGTTGTTGTTGTTGTTCTGGACATATAAAAGACATATAAAATTTGGAAGGACTTTTTAGAAATTACAAGCAAAAGGATACATTTTACTTATTGATACAACAGAAATCTGTTAAAATTCTGAAGGATTTTCACTATGAAACACAACTGAGCACTAAACTTCCTCTAGGAGTTTTTTTTAAGGGGTTAAAAATCAGGGAAGATTTATAAAATCAGCCTGTTCAATAAGGGTTAATAGAAACAGTATTTATACCTGACTACCCTTACTAGATTTTTGCTGACCAATATTGATTTACATAGCATTTGGACTTCTTTTTTTAATCTAAGAGACAAGCTATGGGGAAAAGAGAGATTATGTTTTATTTAGACCTGGTGATAAACTATTAAAATTGTTTTTAACCTGCTAGGATGAAGGGGGAAGTTTCTGTTTTTTTCTTTCTCCTTCCTTTTCTCCTTTTTCGATGTTTCATTCACACACCTTCTTATTTTTCTGTTTGCATTTTTTGTCATTTGTATTGAGTTTTATTCTTTTCATTTATAATTCTTACTAAAATTATTTTTGAAAAAAAAAAGTTTGATTAAGCAGAGTTACTCAGTCTGATGGGAAGGTCTCTTTCATTGTTTGTTTATCTGCTATTCAGTGGTGGGATTCAGCCGGTTCGCACCACTTCGGCAGAACCGGTAACTAATATTTTGTTGCCCAGGCCCAGAATGGACTTCCGGAAGCAGCATCCACACAGAGAACCGGTTGTTCACATATTTGAATCCCACCACTGCTGCTATTCAGAACTTAAATTCACCATCTGGGAGAGCTACTTCTAGCCAAGAGGAATCCAAGGGAATCAAAATAAGCTGAAAGCAGTTATTATTAGAATTAATTTGGAATTATCTTTCCCTCCAGCTTGATTCTTCCCAGCAAAGGTAGAAAAAGAAAGACAATGACAACCAATCTGCTACTTCAATTGATAAGGTAGGACACTTAGTGATTGTACTTCCGAAGTGCTGCAGTCTCTTGCTGATCTGCAGCCCATAAGCTGTCTTGCTGAGGATGTTTATTTGAATGGATTATTATGAAAGGACTTATTTGTTTTGGAATTTTTTTCCAAATTAATGGGATTTGGGGAATAAGGAAAAGAAATTAGTAACAATAAGGCATATCTCCGAATATTGATTGTCAGTGTTGATGAGATCTCTCAGTAGGATGGTTAGTTGCATTCCTCCAGGGGTGTCAAACTTGCGACATCACGTGACATCGTGCAACGTATCGGGCCAATTTTGCCATTGCCGGCAATGGAGTAGGCGCAGCTTTCGGATGACGCATTCGGCCCGCGGGCCAGCAGTTTGACACCTCTGGTATAAAGGAATGTCTCTACACCAGTCATGGCAAACCTTTTAGAGACTGAGTGCCCAAACTGCAACCCAAAACCCACTTATGCATTTTTGGGTGCCGGGTGGGTGTGGCCCATTGGGTGGGCGTGGCCCATTGGGTGGTGTGGCTGTGGTGGTAACGGCAGACTGGGTGGGACTAAAAAGTTCAATCAATCAATTCCAACTTTGCAAGATCTTTTTTTCCCCCGCAAGAAGTTGAAATTGACTGATTGATTGAACCTTTTTTTTTTGTTTGCACACAGCGGTGGAGGCCTAAAGCGAAAAGGTTTTATAAAACCCAGATGAAGGCCTAGGACTGGGGCGACGGTGCGCGTGCCCACAGAGAAGGCTCTGAGTGCCGCCTCTGGCACCCGTGCCATAGGTTCGCCACCACTGCTCTACACTATCAGGTTTTGTTACAATGATCTTACTCTTATTGACTTGTCCTTATCTTAAACCAAGAAATCTTTATCCTGCTTTTAGCATAAGCTAGACAAGCCATGACCCATTGGGTCATGTTTCAAAGATATTTTCTTATCTAAACAGAAAAACAGAATGACCTCAGGCAATTGAAAAAGCAGTGGGAGCAGGAACAACTTCCCCACCTGTTTCCCCACTGAGTTTCCTCCTGGGAAGCTGGCAAGAAGCATTAGAAATCTTCCTTCCTTCCTTCCATCCTTCCTTCCATCCTTCCTTCCCTCCTTCCTTCCATCCATCCCCCCATCCATCCATCCAGCCATCCACCCATCCATAGAAATAATAGTGCTGATTTGTTTCCCAGTTTGTTTACATTTTTAAAAAATCATATGCCCATCCTATTAGTTTATGGATGAACTCATTCTTGTCTTCTCTTAGTTCTTCATTGAACAACCTCTAAAGCAATGGACAATTCTATGCAACTGTTTTTTTTTCTTCCTCCAGTTTATTACTTCTCATGAATTAGATGTTTTGTTTATCTAAGCAATTATGTTGCGACATAAAGCAAACCTTCTCCAAATTGCTTCCTACTATTTTATATGTGCATCTTCCTTTCTTCCTTTTCATGAGTAATGCTTTTACATGCATCTTCTTTTATTGGATTGTATCATATTGATTGCAGCCCAGAAAGCTAAGGTAATTTTAAAGTCTAAATTTATCATATGTGGAAACCCTATATGTGTTCACTTCTGCAAATCTGATCATCATGTTGTAATAAATATATTTTCTTTTCCTATACACTTTCATTTTTAGACTTTTTTTAAAAAAAACCTGGGAGACCTGAAATCATAACATTAAGAAGTATAATTACAATAATTCAATAATTTGGGGAATGAGATCTTTTCAGGGAGGGGGGGGGAGATCTAGAGATTTTCCTCCTACCTATATAATTCATGAATTGATTATGTTTGTGTTTAGCCTCCCTTTAGAATCTATTCGAAGCATATTTGGGTGTTTAGCTTCCCTTCAGAATCTATTTGCTTCTCTATTGAACCACTTAATATTAGGTGTTAAATTACTTTTTGTTGGCCTCTTTTGGGAGGAAACTTACTTTAAATACGCTTTGTGATGTTAATTTAACATTCATTTTTCTTATTCTGTGTTTCTAGAAAACATTTGTTTCCTTTTAGGAATAATAAAACTTTGGTGGGAAAGGTATCATTATCCTCTCAATCAAAACTTTTTTGGGTGTTCAAGACTCTAATGAGCTCCTCCTGAATCAGATCATAGAATCACTTTACCCTAAAGCTTTCATTGGAGTTGGAGATTGACACTGAAGTTTCAAGTAATAGATTTTTTTTCTGTCATGTTGTTTGATATCCTTTTAAATGGCATTGTTGGTTTTGAATCATAAAGTCTGTGCCTTAGAGGGCAAATAAATCTGTGTCTGCAAACATATTCTGCTATGTCTGCATGGAAACTTCTGCTATTATTAGTTCCAATTTCAAGGCCATATGTTGACCTGGAAGGAGCTCTTGAAAGCCTGTCTGCCCTACCATCTGAGAAGAGGCTGTCATGAAAACTCTGTTCAAAAGCTGTTGCTTGTGAACTGTACCTTTTATTGCTGCAGATGATAGATATTTATGCTTACCAAATGATCCCAGACAAATAATAACAACAACAACAACAACAACAACAACAACAATAATAATAATAATAATAATAATAATAATAATAATAATAATAATAATAATAATAATAATAATAGTAATAAAAAGTTGGAAGGGACCTTGGAGGTCATCTAGTCCAACCCCCTGCTCAGGCAGGAAACCCTATACCATGGGGACAAATGGCTCTCCAGTCCTTCTTAAAAACTTCCAGTGTTGGAGCATTCACCGCTTCTGGAGGCAGGTTGTTCCACTGGTTAATTGTTCTAACTGTCAGGAAATTTCTCCTTAGTTCTAGGTTGCTTCTCTCCTTGATTAGTTTCCACCCATTGCTTCTTGTCCTGCCTTCAGGCGCTTTGGAGAATAGCTTGACTCCCTCTTCTTTGTGGCAGCCCCTGAGACATTGGAACACTGCTATCATGTCCCCCCTCGTCCTTCTCTTCATTAAACTAGACATACCCAATTCCAGCAACCATTCGTTCAGCCTCCAGTCCCCTAATCATCTTTGTTGCTCTTCTCTGTACTCTTTCTAAAGTCTCAACATCTTTTTTACATCGTGGTGACCAAAACTGGATGCAGTATTCCAAGTGTGGCCAAATGGGAAGTTGTAATTCAGAAATAATGGATTGGGGAAGAATTGCATCTGGATGCTGGGCATAACATATCTTCCCTCAGAGATATATTGATCGCCACTCAAATCTAGCCCCAAATACCTCACATGACATGGCCCATAGGACCCAATTGGGCCACAAATCTGACCAACAGGTGGCAGAGCTCATATTACAGGGCACCCTATCGGGTTCCACAAGCACCCCCCCAAAGAAATCTCAGGTCACAATGCCAGACTTTGGTCCACTTACCTCTCCTGGTCCCACAGAAATGCTATCAAAATTTGAGTTCATCTGACTTCATCTCCAAAAAAAATTCCAAATTCAACTGGATGATCTGAAGGCTTCTGGATAAGAATCTGTAGATAAGGTACAGTACATGTAAAGAGGGTTGACGACCCCTTCCTTTTAAAGAATATGCTCTTGGAGGGTCATATACATTATTCAAGGAAACAACTGATGGGAAATCATGATGCCTTTGTTGGTTATTCTCTGTGGAATTTTGGGAAGGGGTCTAAAAAGGTCCTTGCAATGCTGATAAAACTCATGAATTGAGTGGTCCACTCCTGTTCTAAAGTTGATTAATAGAATTTCTGACTTGTCTGTTATTTTTTATTGATATAGGTGAGATGGAATGTGTGGATGACCTTGGGGTATGAGGGAAAGAGATGCTGCTTAGGAAATAGCATCGGACAAGAGATGGGAAAGCCACCAAGGGCTTAACTGTCACATAAAGAAACTTAAGAAGGACCCACTCTAACAGATCAGATGGTTAAAAATGACAGCAGGAAGTTTGCACCTGCAGACTTGCAACATTCTGTTAGTGTTACAATAAAGTAGATTTACGTAACTCATCTAATCATGTTTCCTGACCGGTATATCCGGGAGAGTTGACAACAGCTGACAAGTCTAAATCTAGAGTTTTCTCTCTTACACATTCTCCCTCCCTCCTCCCTCCCTATCTGCCTAGTAGTGCCAACAGGCACACAAATTCACTGGCTACATAAAGAAGAAGAATCATGGTGTGAGTAAATGAAATCTAATAAATCAGACAACTTTATTTTTCCAGCCCCAACTGACCTAATGTATGTCAGTAAAGGGAACTGGGTGGCACGTATTACATTAAAAAATAATTTCAAACTGAAAATAAATTATTACATTACTGTTGATTATGCTTCTTTCACAAGCAGCCTTGAAACAAATCTTTCAGTTATCCAAGAGTTTTAATGCAGACACTTATACTATCTGACGTGTGAGAATGAACTTGCATCCTGATCTGACTTTGCCTGTTACAGATCTAAAAGAGAGAGAAGGGAAGAAGAAGAGACTTATATAAAACAAAATAGTGTGACAAATGACGTTAATCAAAAAACATAATGCCTTGGCAAATCCTCAAGGTTACGCAGATAAAATATCACACAAAGCCTCTCATTAAAAAGCCTTGTTTATTTGAGTTGTACATCATGCCTAATATTAGTATCTAGAGTTATTCATTTATTTGCATTGCCTGCAGGCCTTCTAAGAGGTAATGTAATTGCCCCTGCCAAACTCCTAAAACTGAATTTCCCACTGAAATATTTACTCCATTAAATATTGTTGGCCACCAAATCTAGCTTCTGATTTGCAGAGAAGTTGAAGCACATCTTCAGGATTACTTTTTTTTCCAAAGTAATAAGTTTGCTTGCTGATGAAAGAAAAAGATTTGGGGATGTATTCATTTAGTTACATTTAAAAAAATATATAGATACTGCATTTCAGTACTTCACGCTGTAGTAAATAGATTGGCAATTCCCTCTCTCCCAATCAGTGACAAGTCAGCAGCAGTTGAGTTTCCCATACATTTAAGCTGACTGGGGCATTACTAGAGATCAAGCATGCAGAGATTACTCCAGAAATAGTTCTGCAGAAATAGTTTGTTCCATCTCCCTAACAACCCCAGAATAAACTGACTAGAATCCTCAGTGATCTGGATAAGAAACAGGAACAAGTGAAACAGACTAATTTGAAAAGATTTGTTTAAATTAGCTAGAGCAGGGGTGTCAAACTGCTGGCCCGTGGGCCGGATGCGTCATGTTGAAACCACGCCCACCCCATTGCCGGCAATGGAAAAAAAGTCGTGATACGTTGTGACGTGACGTTGTGAGTTTGACACCCCTGAGCTAGAGGTACTGCATTGTTGTTGTTGTTATTTTGTTGCTGTTGTTATTGCTGTTGTTATCTTTGAGTATTTAAGCTGAGTGTTTTGTCTCTGATATGTATTTTCTCTTTTTTTCTAAGTTTTTTATTAATTTTTCAATACTACATTTACATATTTGAAAAGTAGCGTGGCGGCTGAGCACAGTAGTTCCGTTACATTTGAATATCATCCATACAAATCTCAAAGTATTACAACAACTAATTCCTTCTCTTTCCCCCATAATATCTACTGTCTCATATTCGGACCAACACAGTTCTTATTCTTTCAATCAAACAGAAAATACCTTTCTAGTATTCATCAATAATCTTCAGTCTATACATACCCTAATTGATTTGACATTCCATCTTTTAGATAATAACCTAGTAAGTTTTTCTTAGCTTTAATTTCCCATTGATATTTAAATTTAACGTTTAATCTTTATCATTTCCAAATTTTAAATGACCCCAATTTCTAAATCTCCTATCTCGTATTTGGGGCTAATAATATTTCTTCTTCTTCTTTCTATTTCCTTCCTTCCTTTCCCCCCAAAAAAGAAAAACAAAACAAAAAAACTGTCAGCATTTGCACCACAAACCAATATACAAATTTAATTATTAGTATTTATACTTCTAAGTTTTACTTAACCTTTGTCTCAATTCATAACAATATCTTAAATTCAAATCTTAGTTATTTTTAAACATTCAAATTTTTAGCCAATCAGTGACCTGATAATTAATTTCCCCTTAATATTTTAATTTAACGTTTAATATATTTTCCCAAATCTTTAAATTAAGTACAATTCCTTTATCACAATTCCTTCTACAATCTAATATTTAAAATACACACCTTATATATAAATTCTACCGTCTATCTTAACAAACTAATAAAACAATATAATATTCTTATTTCAATATTTATATTTCTAGATTTTATATAACCAAAATTTTCTTTATCTCAAATTGTTACAATATTTTATGTTCAGAATACATATTCTATCCATTTGGATATATTCTATTTTAGATCTCATGTGTAGATCGGAACCCCAATCCTTTTCAGTCTTATTCTAGCTTTTTTCCTTTGCCAAGTCATCTTTCGCATCTTTGCTTTTAAATCATAAAAAAGATCTCCTTGTATTGTTGTGGCTATTGTTTGATGTTGATAAGAGTGTCCAGTTGATGTTTTCTTAAGAGGACTAGCTGATATAGCAGGTCGTCTCTTTGTTTTTCCAGTTCGATGCAGTTGTCCCGAAGTATTTATCTTCTCTTTCATCTGTTTTTCTTTTTTGTCTTCAAATTCTTTCTGGTTTATAAGAAAAGTTCTTTCCTTGTTCTCTATTATCAGTTTCTTTTTTGTGTTTTCCATTGTCTGTATTTTTTGAGTATCTAAGTCTTCTGTCATAGCATTTAGTTGTTTCACTTTCTCTATAGAATTCTGTATAGATGATTCTTTGGTTGAAGTCATAGTTTGAGTTTGCACATCCAGACCTATACAGAGAATTTGGATAATTGTTTTAATATATAAAGAATTTGTTCCTATTCTTCCTCTGTAGGAGAAATCCATTCCTGTTCTTCTTCCATTGTAGTAAATTAAACTAAAAAAAAACTTACAGTCAGAAAGTCCACCAAGTAGGGAGCTGAGCTGGGTTTCTTGCAACTGGTGCTTCAAGGTTGCTTTATATCTTATCTATTTTCAAAGCTGTCAACAAGTCTCTCTTAAAGAATAGCAGGTTACGGTCTCAGATTTAGCCACCAGATGTCATCTCAGAGTTAGTTGGATCTTTTCAGTCCCCCCCTCCATTTTAAGGGGGAAAAAAACCCAAATCTTCAATAGTAATTAGAGTAAAAATCAGAGAAAAAAATATAGAAAGTAGAAAGTTACAAATCTTATAATCCACCAATTTTAGGAAATAGAATTCCAATTAGGATTCCAGTATTTTTCCAATGTTTTAAACTCCTGAGCGGTTGACTGCCGCTGTTTCTGGAAGGAGGGCTAAAATCCCCCTTCCCTCACCACAGGGGGGAAAGTACTTTAGCAGCTTATGCAAGTAATTAAGTAATTAGGATGTAAGAGAGGCAGATCTCACCCAGTCCTTTCCATGCTGCTTTGAAGTTAGCAGATGGTAATGTGACTTTGGCTGTTAGCAGCCTAGGGACGAGCCATATTTCTATGGCCGGTCCTTTCATCCGCCGGTTTGGAGGGATGGCCTGCTCTGACGGGAGAGTTGCTGCTCTCCCGTGATCCAGCGAAAGCCTCTCCTTGCTGGTCGCCTCTTCGGGGTGACTTTCGGCCCTTTTCAGCCCCCCCCCAGCAATGCAAAATTGAATGGGGGAGAGAGAGCAAGTCTCCCAGCCATCCATAGCAGCTGCGTGAGAAACCAGAAGTCTCTGATATGTATTTTCTCTGTTCAAGCCCAGTAGGCATGTCTTTTATGCTATGTGGAATTACTTTCCAGTAAAGATTTTTTTAATTAAGAGAAATTAAGTAGGGAAACATCTTGTTTTATCTCCTTTATTGCTGTTTTGTCTGTGACTACTTAGATCCAAAAAGGAATGTTTACATTCTCTCTTTTCTTTTTTGGAATAATGCTTGATTTTATAGATCTCTTGTGAAATTGTACTATCTCTCAAATATGGAGAGAATACCAGTATATGTTTGCAACAATTTCAAAGGCACTTGATATAGAAATTAATAACTATCAAAGAATCAGAAGCTTTCTGAATGAAACTAAAATTACTAGGATGTGGACAAAGTAAACGTTTTTGGCACAGGAAAAAAAACTACTTTCATCCAAATTTACATTTCTCCACAACAATCCCAACAATAAAGGCACCTTGATGTATTTCAGTCCTAGCGCAGAACTGATTCTTTCTAATGGTGACTAGTGCTTACTTTTGTGTAGATATACATGCTTTTAAGTCAGTGTTGAGTCCTGTCAATTGCTTGGACAAATCCCTGTTCTTTTCTTGGTAACTTTTTTGGACATGTCTTTGCCTTCTTTTTATGACTGAAAAGGAACTACTGGCCCAAGATCATTCAACTAGCTTTATGCCTAAGGCAGGATTAGAACTCAGAGTTTCCTAGTTTCTAACTCAGCATTTTAGCTATCACCTCAAACCCTCTCTTTGGTACAAGTTACTAGAAAGTCAAAAGAAACACAATTGCAAGAGAATCTCTACATGAATTTATGAGTTATAATTCTCCTTAAGCCACGTGTGTCCAACTCGCCATGTCACATGACGTATCACAATGTATCACGACTCTTTTTGCACTGTCGGCAATGGGGTGGGCGTGGCTTTGGTATGATGAAACTGGCCCGTGGGCCGGAAGTTTGACATCCCTGCCTTAAGCCAAAAAAAAAGAGGAATGTTTTGAAAACATCTATGAACTGTGGTAGTGAAATACGTACATACTTCAGTAAAAGCTTGGTAGAGTCATACTAATGATGTTTCTTTTTTTCCTTTCAAAATACTAGGGGTATGAATTCTAGAATTGTTTGTACACTGCTAATGATGACTTAGGGTTCTTTATAATACATACAACATTTCTAGTTTATTTTGTAGACAAGCTCCTACAAATTAGGTGCATCTCTGTATGTATATCTATGCAGCTGCTCACAGATGAAAAAAAAATCCACATGAGCCAAAAATAAGTGAAAAAGAAAGAAAGCTCTCTGTGTAGATCAAGAGAAAACACTGGCAATTGGTCATTATTTGCCTTTACAAAGGAACAGTAAACATTTCAGATCTTAAAGTACAATCAGAATCTGACACATTTTGATATAAACCTGACTTCAGGAATTTGAAATATATTTTTCTTGTTATCTCGAAAACCAATGCTTTTTGAGTTTTTGAAATTAACACCTGCTATTTTAAAAAGCAATTAAAACCAACCTTTTCTTTTAAGAATTATTTTTCTTAAAAACAACAACAACAAGGTAATAGCACACACATATACACACATTTCAACTGTCTAAATGATCTGTAAGTGATTAATGCCATCCTTAAATTCCTGTAAGCAGTGTATCTCATAGCTCTAACTATAATTATTCATTTATCTATTCTTCAGAGTGTTTGTGAAGGCCAACACAGCTGTGCTACATTATATTGCCAAAAGAAAAAAGAAATCAGCAGAGATATCAAATAAAATATCTGAGGTAGATACAGTTTTTTTATCACTAATGAGAAAACTATTGCTGATGGCAAGTAGTATATGAATATGTCTATCTCATTTTATCCTTGGAGGGACTGAAAAACTACCACTGAATGAAGTAGCTTATGTTTTGCCCATAGGAACAAGTGTTGGTTTCACATGAGAGGCATTAAGCCATCAAGAGACAGTAATGGGTACAATCTATATTTTGCCTCTGATGAGCTTTGCCACCAAAAACCAAGTTTGATCTTATTTGCATAGCTTTACCCCTTCTTTTATGTCCTGGATATTGTTATTTCTCTAAAGAGGAGAATTTGGGATGGACCAATTTGCAATTGCAGGTGCAAGTTTAGGCTCTCCCAGAAAGAAGAATACTTAGAAAAACGAATTAGAATGACAGTGATTTTTTTTCTTATAGAGAAACATTCAGTCATGTGAATCCCACCTGCAGTATGAAGTGTCACAAGCCAGACACAGATTTATCACTGCACCAAGAACTAGGTCTTGGTTCTGTGGAATGAGATATGCAATTGCTGTAGATCTCAGAGCTCAGAAATGACTTGGTCTTTATAGTAAGGCTAATTGACTGTGTTAAAATAAAATGAAAACAGGAAATCAAGCCCTAGGAAAAGGTCAAGGCACATGTCCATTAATTGTGGCATTACAGTAGGAGAGAATCCAGCCCAGGAATAGGAGAGGGATTGGTTCATCCCCTCTTGGAGGCTTTCCCTGGATATGGAGTTTTAGACAACTTTTTGGTGAAGATTGAAAAGAATCTTCTTCAGGACCAATTATGTGGTGCCGCAAAGGAAGTGGGTTATATAGATCCTTATCAGTTATGGTTTAGGTCTTCCTGTTGCTAATTTTGATTTTGACATTTTGAATTTCTTGATATGAAGATGTCTGCACTAAGTCACCACTGAAAAATAATGTTTTTGGATTTAAAGAACCAAGTAAAGCAAACTTAATTTTAATAGTTGAAATTCTGCAATTGTGTGGCATATCAGCATTCATTTCTCAGTCTTTCTGCTCGTTTTCTTTCCTTTCCTTCTCAAGGCACATTTTAAAAAATGAAATATTGTCAATATAAAAACTTTTTTTTATTATAAGTCCTGTCACCAAACTGGTGATTTTGAAAATAAGCTAGTTTAATTTAAAGCAAATTGGAGTTTGTTCACTTTGGGAACTGAAGCTAAAGTGTCATGCAGAAACCCAAAACTTTATGACTCTTGTTGACAGTCATGGGAAAGCATGCCTAACTGCAACTGTTTTTTTAATGAAAATATGACATTTTCAAACAACATAAGTTCTTTTCAAAGGGATAAGCCTGCCAGATTTCTGGGAAAAAAGGGTGCAGAGAAGAAAACCTATCTGGGTATTAATTTAAATCTTACATATTTTTGTTCTTTATTTTTATTTTTCTGAATCAAGATGGCAGTAGGAATTGTATCTTGCTCAGTCATATATGGGTTGGTTCCCAGTTTATAGCACAGACTATTCTGGCTTAGTAAAAACATGATGCAGGATAGAATTAAATTGTGAGGAGGAAGAAGAGAAGGATATTTTCAGTTTTAGAAGAACTATAAAATTGAGAGTTTGATTCAAAATAATACCTAAGCTATTTAGAGAATTAGGCCAAACAGGGGTAGAAGGAGGATGAGATAGAAGTGAAGAAGACAATATGTCTAAGTTATAACAGGTTCAGCCATACTACCAACAGCAAGAATACATAAAATGTAACCTCTACAGAAATAAGAGTGAAATAATATATTAAAATGAAAGACTATAGAGCAGGGGTGTCAAACTTGCGACGTATTGCTACTTTTTTGCCATTGCCGACAATGGAGTAGGTGCAGTTTTGCTATGATGATTCCGGCCCGCGGGCCGACAGTTTGACACCCCTGGTATAGAGTAAGAGTATAGAATTTAGGGAAAAGACTGAAAAGTCATAATAAGGACTGATTACAAAAGAGAAGGCAGAAAAAGAAAAGATAATAAATTGGAACCAAGAAATTTGAATTATATATTTGTTAAATCTCAGTTTAACAAAATCAAAAATCTGATCAGGATGTGAGGTTTGCTAGAATCCAGTGCACATCTGAAATGTATATTGATCGTGACAAGTTACAGTTTCAACCCAAAATAGTAAAATTGTGTAGAGCTTCATACTGATAAAGCTTCATCAAAGTTCACCCTTGGAGTATTTGACAAGTCAAAATCCACAACTCCAAAGGCCAGAATGGGACAGTACTTCTTCTTTGAACCAACCAATAAACCTCTGTCCACACGCAATGCAAGTCTGGAGGCCCCATTCATTATGGTGAAAAATGTAATTAAGATGGCTGGTCAAGGTCAATCAATCCATATAGTCAGATACTTGGATAATAATAATAATAATAATAATGATGATGATGATGATGATGATGATGATGATGATGATGATGATGATGATGTTGTTGTTGGAAGGGACCTTGGAGGTCATCTAGTCCAACCCCCTGCTCAGGCAAGAAACCCTATACCATTTCAGACAAATGGCTGTCCAATCTCTTCTTAAAGACTTCCAGTGTTGGAGCATTCCAGTGTTGGAGCATTCACAGCTTCTGGAGGCAGATTGTTCCACTGGTTAATTGTTCTAACTGTCAGGAAGTTTCTCCTTAGTTCTAGGTTGCTTCTCTCTTTGGTTAATTTCCATCCGTTGCTTCTTGTCCTGCCTTCAGGAACTTTGGAGAATAGGGTGACATAGAATGTCTCAGAGCATTGAACCTGCTGGTGCAGAGCTGCTGTTCTTCACAGCACCCTATTAAATATATTATAAAATTGTCTGCTGAAGATGCTGATAATCTCTGTTCATATCCCTCTACCCAGTTAACTTTCTGTCACAGTTTCATTCATTTTGGGTATATTAATAATCACCACAGATTCTGATGAGGGACAAGCCAATGAGATACAAAACAAAGTTAAAACAAACCACCTTCTCTCTTCTCTCTGTTTTGACTGTTAAATCATATCTGCTAAGGTGTGAATTTGCCACTACAATAAGGATGACCTTTTTTTTGCTTTTTTATACTAAAGTGTTACTTCAACCCTCACTTGATCAAGAGAGGTAAGTTGCAGGCTTGGTTAAGCAATACATCCCTTCTCCTAACAGCCATTCCAAACTATGTTGCTAAATTTCAGCAGCATGTTCACCAAAAAATAGTGGTGCCATTTTCTATTATTCTGAGGAAGGAAATTCATGAAATGCATGCTGGTTAAGGGGTCACAGAAGACTGGGCAGTGGTGGGATTCAGCCGGTTTGCACCAGTTCAGAAGAACCGGTAGCTACTTTTTTGTTGCCCAGGCCCAGAACAGACTTCCGGAAACGGCATCCACACAGAGAACTGGTTGTTCACATATTTGAATCCCACCGCTGAGACTGGGGTGATCCAGGTATATAACCATCCATTGCCATGGAAGCCACTGTCTCCCTCAACCCAGCTGACCTCACAGGATTGTTGCTGTGGGGAGAAATAAGAGGAGGGAGCACTAGGTATGCTGCTTTGAGCTCCCGAATGAAAAATAGGATATAACATAAATAACTTTAAGTTCAACAGATAATTAGGACTGCAGAAAAAAACAATTGAAACCAGCCTGACTTCCATTGAAGACCTGTATGCTGCACAGTTCAGAAAGAGGGCTGAGAAAATATTTACAGACCCTCTCACATCCTGGACATAAACTGTTTCAACTTCTCCCCTCAGGATGCCGCTATAGGGCATTGCATGCCAAAACCACTAGACACAAAGACAGTTTTTCCCCCCATGCCATCTCTCTGCTAAACACATAATTCCCAAAGCACTAACTTATGCATAAGGATAGCTAGTAATAGATCTGTATTACTATTATCCTTCTCACCTTTCCTATCACCTACTCCTATTGGTATTTTATGACTATCATTTTGTTGGTTGTATCTTATGATTTATGATTTTATCTTATGTTTTATGATTTATCATTTTGTTGCTTATACGTATACTAAGAGCTTATGCATCAGAGACAAATTCTTTGTGTGTCCATTTTATTAGCCAAGTGTCATTAGCCATAATAAAAAAATATTCTAATTCTAATTCCAATGAATGAATGTGCTAGACATATAAACAGTGACATTTGGCCATATGAATGGTATGCACAGAAATGAAGCAGAATGGCTAGGTCTTTTGTGCAAGAGAAAAAGAAAATAGTAGCAATCATTAATTTCAACCCTATATAAAATATACACACACCACATCACCAAGCTGTTTTAATTTCCAGATTGTGCTAGATGCTAGCCAGCTAATGACAAAACATTCATGCTGCAGAAAATCAAGCCGAAGCATTAATTAACAAAGTCCTGTTCAATTACTTAGTAAAAAAGATTAATCACAGAGGGATGTGTTTGGTGTAAGTGGATAATCCAGTTAAACCAATCACTTAAAATGCTCCTGTGTAAATAAAAAGAAAATAAAACCTCAGCCAGATATATGAATTTCAATTAATCTTTGTTTATTTTTTTTTAAAAAAAGAATACAAAAATGGAATCTTTCTGGCGAACATCATTGAAGTAAAATAATATTTCTTCCACTGCATTAAAATGCATATCATTTTGAAGCAGTGGTGATTATTCCCACCTAAACAGTTTTTAAGCTAAATTTCAAATGGATTTTTCCCTATATATAAAAAAACTTGGAACTTACCTTCTTTTATTTGAGTTAGCATTATGGTAATAATTCCTAATAAACCTGTCAACACTTGCAGTGAGTGTCCTGGCTTATTTGTCCATAACAAACAAATAAATTAAGGTCCTAGTAATTAAAATTAGGGGGAAATGAACTGTTGTTGGGCTAACCACAATTCAAAAACTAATTAAAGCAAATCATGATCTATATAACCTATGCAAACTAAAGAAATTATAGCATGGTATCCATGTGTATCAAACCCACCCACACCTGATTTTATTTATTAATAGATTTATATCCCACCTATATTTTTTTACAATTCTAGCAGGTATACATAAGGCTCCTGCCCCATACTTTCCCCAAAACAACAACAGCCCTGGAAAGTAGTTGTGCTGAGAGAGACTGATCAACCCAAAGTCACCCAGCTGGCTTCTGAGCCCAAGGCTAGACTAGAACTCCCAGTTTCCTTTTTTTCTAGTTCAGCACCTTAATCGCAACACCACATTGGTTTCTGCCTTTCAGTACGTCTTAGAAAGGTTTCAGTCACCAATCTAAAGCTCCAAAGATAAGCCAGAGCAAATCATAAAGTGATGAAATATTTCAGTCTGGTGATAAAATTCCTCTAGAAGTCCATTTTTTTACCTATAGTATTACAAACAATAAAGTTCAATAAAAAATATCAGCATTAACCAAAAATGAAAAGCACCTGAATATAGCAGTTTTCACAAAATAATACTGTCCCAAGTTTGAACTCCACTGATCCTAACCTGGTCTGCTCCAACTACATTGGATGTGGGTCCTATCATTTCTCACCCAGGCCTGACAACTTGAAGTAGGAGTGAGTCTTACCAGGACAGTAAGGTTGAGAGAGCAGAACTCTCATTTTCTCAAAATGCAACAGTAGAGTTTTGTTCACGTTCAAATCTTGCTCTGCAGTACATCCTCCTTTCAACTTTGTGTCAGAAGTGCACAGCACACCCCGATGACATCCTCGGGCTCAGCATGGCCGCTGAAGGCCTTAAGGGCAACTCCCAGGAATCTTTTAGAAACAGTCACAAAAGCATCATTTTTGTTGGGGGAGAAGTAAGTTATCATATTGAGTCCATGTAAACAATGTTACATTTTAATTAAATGTAAAGTGATAATACACTGTCATTTGGTTCTCAGGCAAGAGGTATCTTTGGGAGGGAGCAGCTCAAAGAAGTCAAATCGGCAGATATAATCAAGCCATCCTTTTAAAACGTGGATCCTTGGCCTGGGTCAGAAAAAAAAATGTGCATGTTTCCTTGTACTGCCATTACCTTATCCTGGAATGATATACTGTAAGCCCTGCAAGGTAGTCCAGTCAAGGAGCACACTCAAAAGTATCAGCTCTACTTTACTATAAGTTTACATTAACAACATTTTGCAAAATTGAAAGTATTTCCCCCTTCCTTTCCTTTTGCTCTCTGGAAAGCTAAGGTGGGTCCCTTCTAAAATGCTTCCCATGCTGTCCCCTCAACTCCTTTTAGATGCTGGTTCAGTGGTGGGATTCAACAGGTTCGCACCATTTCAGCAGAACCGGTAGCTAATTTTTTGTTGCCCAGGCCCAGAACGGACTTCCAGAAGCAGCATCCACACAGAGAACTAGCTGTTGACATATTTGAATCCCACCACTGTGCTGGTTGTCCAGTCTGCAGCGCTCCTTTCTGTCTTCCAGAGTCATTTTCTTTTTTTTTTCTTTTTTTTTT